>NW_019396224.1:81554-85435 GCF_000591075.1 Eurytemora carolleeae
CTTTTTGATTTTTATTTCATTAAAACATTGCTAATTATTTTAAGGTTTTTAGGGCGCATCACGTAAATATTCAAAAATTGTTAAAAACATAAAACCTTTTAAAGATTTCTCTTTTTGATTTTATTTCATTAAAACATTGCTAATTATTAGAAGGGTTTTAGGGCGCATCACGTAAATATTCAAAAATTGTTAAACAAAAACATAAAACCATTTAAAGATTTCTCTTTTTGATTTTTATTTCATTAAAACATTGCTAATTATTTTAAGGTTTTTAGGGCGCATCACGTAAATATTCAAAAATTGTTAAAAACATAAAACCTTTTAAAGATTTCTCTTTTTGATTTTATTTCATTAAAACATTGCTAATTATTTTAAGGGTTTTAGGGCGCATCACGTAAATATTCAAAAATTGTTAAAAACATAAAACTGTTAAAGATTTCTCTTTTTGATTTTTATTTCATTAAAACAATGCTAATTATTTTAAGGTTTTTAGGGCGCACCACGTAACTATTCAAAAATTGTTAAACAAAAACATAAAAACTGTTAAAGATTTCTCTTTTTTGATTTTTATTTCATTAAAACAATGCTAATTATTTTAAGGTTTTTAGGGTGCATCACGTAAATATTCAAAAATCGTTAAACAAAAACATAAAAACTGTTAAAGATTTCTCTTTTTGATTTTTATTTCATTAAAACATTGCTAATTATTAGAAGGTTTTTAGGGCGCATCACGTAACTATTCAAAAATTGTTAAACAAAAACATAAAAACTGTTAAAGATTTCTCTTTTTTAAAGATTGTTGAATTATAGACCAAAACGCAATAGAAGTATATCGTATTTTTAAGTGAGGATCAAAATTTGTTTAATATATATCTTTGTACCTTCCAGTTTTGTATAGATACAAAGTTTATAGTTGAATTACAAGCATGTTAGATAGCTTAGAAACTTGGCTGTACTGTTTGCGCCTTTTATTTTCTTCGACGATGTTCCTATTACAGTCATCTTCGTATATATTAATACAATGAAGACGACTTTCTACTGCAATATTGATTTATACTAAGCTTTCAAACAGCTTAGATGAAAATTATAACGAAGAAAAGCTGTCAATTAACAGACTCTTTTTCTTGTTTACTTGAATCTAAAAGAAGCTTATTAGAAATGAAAGCGGTTAATTGATAAGTCGTCTTCATTGTATTGATATAAACGCCGACCATTGTATACGGAAACGATTTGAATATTTTTAATTCTGAATTTGTTAAGATGGCCAAGGATTCCTGGATGAAAAACTTGCTGTCCTTAAACAAGGTAATATTTTCAAAAATATTTAGTGATACCAATAAAACCGTGGAGTCTAAAGACGACTGTTCGACTCCAGTTTTGATTATAATAAAACACTGCAATTGTGTAGCACACATTGGGTTTCCAATGCTACTGGTAAAACTTGTTGCTATTTTAACAACATTGAATACACAATGTTGTAAATTATATTAATGTATTTTTATACTACAAATATGTGAATGTTTGTTTATAATTACTGAAATAAACTTACAAATGTACCCTTAAAACCTTTCTGTCTAAGAATTCTTCACATTATAACTCGTGCAGGTCTACAGTAAATAAATGAAAGAAAATAGTTACAGTTAAGAATTTTTTATAGCATAACACTCCTCGGCCACCCTTGGAGTGTCAACACAAAATTTCAGTTCAATCGGTTCAGTCGTTTGGCTATTATGAGCTGTTTGCCTGTAAGAAGTCTGAAAGCTGTATTGTGGAAAGCAAGACAAGAAAAAACTGTCAATTTTGCAGGTTAATATTTATTCTCATTGTTATTTTTCGTCTTTTTTAACCTTATTCCTACTTCTAGCCCCTCATTTGTTTAAATCATACTGGATGGTGGGAGGGGGGGGGGATGCTGGGTTTCCTGTACTCTAACCCCCCCCCCCCTACCTTTATTTCCTTATTCTAACTAATGTGTATTATATTTTGTTGGAAAAGAGTTTTTCTTTTTTTTGTCATTCTGTTTCCTCATGTCTCATTTTTAAAAATATTAAATATTAGAATTTGGAACATTAAAATGATGTTTTCCTTTGTTAAGATCTTCATCTTTGACTTCAATGATCTAACATTAATTATGACATCACTAGCTCAAAATAATTACTGTTTTTTTTCAAAACAACATTTTTCGTCGTTCTACACAATAGACAGGCCGACTTTCGTTCGTTTGTTAAAAATGTCGCAAACTCCACAAAACAGAGAAAAAGACATTACTTCTACGCCTTTCTTTTGCCTTAGTAGGTTTTCTAGTTTTGATTTCACGTTTAATGTAAAAATAAGATAAACTAGAAATTCAATACAACTTGAGATTTACATTGACTTGACCTGGTCACAAATTTAAAGTACGGAGCCGGCTTTTATCTGCTAGAGCAAGCTGTACGTACAAACACAGACTTTACAAGACCAAACAGGACGGTACGCCAAATAAATAACCCAAGGAGTATGAAATAGAAAGGAGATAAAACTGACGCGGCCCGCCCTAACATATGATTATACATGCTTTGCAGACGGTACTATTCTGAATATTTCTTATACAAATGGAGTATAATCTATATAATCATATGGTAGGGCGGGCTGCGTCAGTTGCATCTCCCTTCTATTTCATACTCCTTGGAATAACCCAATCCAGTGAACTATAAGTGAAAAAATCGTGTTTAGGTTTAAGAAGTGTTTAAGCTGTGGGATGAAAGTATCCTGGGTTCTATCAGATGATGAGAGAAACAGGTTCAAATTCAACGTACATTTTGTAGGAGAAAATAAAAAAAAATTCTTGATATTTTCATTTTTATCTATTTTTTCAGGAGGTTTAATAAGTTCAACAAGGTTGGGACAGGGAAAGGTAGAGCACAGTTCCAACCTGAGGAACAATCTCTTTTACCCACTCCCGGACCCACTTCTCAACTATATATGGGATTCACTATAGGTAGGCTAGGTGGTACATTAAATGAACTATGTTCTTAATTTCAACTGAAGGAGTTACATTCAAAATTTTAAATTCCGAAAATTTTCAAATCGTTACCTAACGATTTTTTGCTCAATTCTGGATTGTATCTTCTGTTAGAGCCAATGGAAAAAAGAGCGTACAGTGTTAACCAGAAAACTTTGGAGTATGAAGACGACTTTAAGATTCAATCTATTACTTTAGATTGTCCAATGTGCATGAGACACAGATATTGTGGAAAGCAAACCCATTTCACTTAATAATTGATTTAATAAGTGTCTAGTAAAACTATTTTCTTTGTAACAACATCTGATACACGTTTAAGTATTGGTATAATGTCTTAAGCTTCCTATTCCATCGTTGTCTGGCCTTTACTACAAAATTTTGAAAAACGCAGATTTTTTGAACCTTTAAAACACATTTGTTTGTTGGTAGCGGTTCAAAAACTTAGAACTTTTTAATAAATTTAAATAAATTAAAGGGTTTATTAGTAAAATGAAAAATTCTAAAATTCTACGATTCTTTATGTTTCAGAGGAAGGGAGAATGCTGATGGAAGTGCAGTCAAAGTTTTCGGTACTTTTTGATTTTTATTTCATTAAAACATTGCTAATTATTTTAAGGTTTTTAGGGCGCATCACGTAAATATTCAAAAATTGTTAAAAACATAAAACCTTTTAAAGATTTCTCTTTTTGATTTTATTTCATTAAAACATTGCTAATTATTAGAAGGGTTTTAGGGCGCATCACGTAAATATTCAAAAATTGTTAAACAAAAACATAAAACCATTTAAAGATTTCTCTTTTTGATTTTTATTTCATTAAAACATTGCTAATTATTTTAAGGTTTTTAGGGCGCATCACGTAAATATTCAAAAATTGTTAAA
>NW_019396224.1:85764-219204 GCF_000591075.1 Eurytemora carolleeae
AGTAGATCAAATAATCAAAGTAGATCAAATAATCAAAGTAGATCAAATAATCAAAGTAGATCAAATAATCAGAGTAGTTCAGTAAATACTACAACTAATTACACCGCCCTTCGTACTCAACATTACTGAAAAAATGCAAATAGTACAGTGTGTCCTTTTAGAAATGAGATTTGATTAACGATTATTCGAGGTCATCTTTTTTACTTGGCATTTATTTCTAAAATGATTATACACACTGTAAATGTAATATGAATTAGCTTAATAAATCTTACTAAGGTTACTCGTAAAGGTTGAGACGCCAAAACGACATATTTTACTCAGTTTTCATTTCTGATTTGGCACAGTGCAAACTTTAAAGCTAGACATTGATTACATTTTTTAAGTATTAAATGCAAAGTTTGTGTCGTTCTAGGTCGTCATTACATGTCTCATCCGTGTTAGGTTAAATCTGTATAATATACATATATATTTATATAGAGCGCATGCGCGAATATTCTGGAATCTGCATTCGAACTGAGACCCTTGGAGTTTAAAAGCTGGAAGGTTTTCCAAGACGCATTTGAGGTAATTTAACGGAGGCAGCGATTTAAAAAATTTGGTAAAAATAAGTCTCAAGACAAGGCTGCCATTGAGACTTAAATAAAGTTTGATCCTTAACCCTATAAAGGCTGTATAGCCTAGGGGGGCGTACGGCGTCCCCCCTAGAAAAAAAGCCTTAGAGAATAGGAATAGGGTTGAAATGTATGTCTATAGCCCAAATTTTTAAGGCCAGCTCATAGTAAAAAAAAATAAGACCGATAACTTTAATAGTTTGGGCGCTAGGGAGGATTGAAAAAATGCCAAAAAGGGGTAACAAAAATGAAGATTTTTTTTTGTTTTAAACAAATCTCAAAGTGTTACACATGTTTCTACATGCATTTTTCAAGGGCTTTTAAAAAATATAGTTTTAGATCTGTAGCTTTAGTCACAAATTCGTTACGGGCTATTTTATATATATTTTTTTAAAAATTTATATATAAATTTTTAAAAATATTTAACAAAAAATCCTTTAAATTACTATTCATTAAAAGTCACAAAATTTCACGGTGATAGTGTCAAGAATGAGGTCTGATTTAAAACATGTAATATTTCAAACTTAAATAAAATTGAATTACGTTTAACGTGGTGAGTAATATTTGCAAATTGTATTTAGAAATTTAGAGTTAAGACTAAATACATAGTTATACTCAAGACAAAGCTACAATAATATTCGAATGAAACTTCTGATTCATTAGAAATTTGGTCACAAAAGAAGCTTTGCTGAATAAAGAGAATCCGCTTTCTTTTTACATCTTTAGGAAATTTAAAACCATTTATTTTCCTAATGAGCTTGAATTCATGGCTTAAATACATGAAAACAGATATATGTTTTTTGTTCATACTTTTAATTAATAATTTTAATACAAATACTGAATATTATATAATTAGAAAACCTTATTATAGAATTATATTCCGTTTTTTACATCAACAAAAATCTGTTTATTAAATAAGTCAAAGTTGAGAAACCAGTGTATAAAATTGATTTTCTAACCGATTAAAACATTTTAATTTTAGATATACTTCGTTAAGACGATAGTTCCACAATTTCAAGAAGTTGAACTCCTTCCCTTCTACGATAAAAGTGTCATGCTCTCTGGAGATAATCCTAGGTAATTTATATTCAGAGTGTAATTTATATACCAGGTACTTTATATCCCCGTTACTTTATATCCCTGGTACTTTGTATATATACCTATGGTACATTATAAACAATTGGTACTTTATATTCAGAGTACTTTTAATACCTTGTAACTCATATACCAGGTACTTTATATACCTGGTAACTTTATATCCCTGGCACTATCTGGCACTTTATCTGGTTCTTTATATACCTGGGACCTTATATTCCTGGTACTTTATTTATCTGGTTCTTTATATACCTGGGACCTTATATTCCTAGTACTTAATTTATCTGGTTCTTTATAAAACTGGGACCTTATATTCCTGGTACTTTATATACCTGGGACCTTATATTCCTGGTACTTAATTTATCTGGTTCTTTATATAACTGGGACCTTATATTCCTGGTACTTAATTTATCTGGTTCTTTATATACCTGGGACCTTCTATTCCTGGTACTTTATTTATCTGGTTCTTTATATACCTGGGACCTTATATTCCTGGTACTTAATTTATCTGGTTCTTTATATACCTGGGACCTTATATAACTGGTTCTTTATATACCTGGGACCTTATATTCCTGGTACTTTATTTATCTGGTTCTTTATATACCTGGGACCTTATATACCTGGTACTTTATTTATCTGGTTCTTTATATACCTGGTACTTTATTTATCTGGTTCTTTATATACCTGGGACCTAATATAACTGGTACTTAATTTATCTGGTTCTTTATATACCTGGAACTTTTATAACTGGTACTTAATACTTGGTGTTAATATACCTGAACCTTTTTATACCGGGATATAATCGAAGGTATTTTGTATAACGGAAAATTATCTCTAATAGGTCTTCATATATAATTGGGACTTAAATAATTAAGTTGTGATTCGTTAACAATCTAGCGGTGATCTAATAGATCTATTCGAATTATAATTCCCATTTACTTGTTAGATTTCAAAATAATTTTTAATATTTGTCCAGGATCGCTCACTCGTTTAAAAGTGTTTTATGTTTCCGCGATGAAGATGAGCCAAATACACAGGTATAACTAACACTTTAATACAGGTCTCATGCTTAACATGGAAGACTAGTCGTCGGAACAAATAACAATCAGTTAGAGTCAGGGAGTAAGAAATAGAAAGGAGATATATTTGACGCGGTTCGCCCTACCATACCTACCTACCTACATGCTTTGCAGACGGTACTACATTTGAATAAGAAATTTTGTCTGATGTACAATTACCGCGTATACAATAACCTTTTCTGAATATTTCAAATACAAATGGAGTACCCGTTTGCAAAGCATGTATAATCATGGTAGGGCGAACCGCGTCAGTTATATCTCCCTTCTATTCCTTACTCCCTGGTTAGAGTTTAGTCTGCAGACAGTTTAGCATTAAAGGGAGTGTTCGCAAAAATGAAAGGGGGTATTATAGTCTTTCTGCGAAAAATAATCGCTACTAATCTTACTGCTATATGTTGCGTCTATGAGGAAAAAATTGTTAAAAAAACGACTTAAACTGAAGAACGTAGCGTCTATACAAATTAAGAAAGGTGCAATATACGACTCGGATCGTAAAAAAATCATTTTAATTTCAAGCAAATCATTCAGATATTACATCCTATAGTCATTGATTTTTTTCAACGCATTCATATATACTTATTATTTCATAATGTTTTCTATTCGTTTTGTATACAATTCACTTAAAAGGCCGAAATAGTTGGCCGCCAGATGTCTCTGCTCTCGATGCTTTGAATGATTACACGTGTCAGAGACACCTAGTGGAAAAAAATTAAGTCGTTTGTTTGCATTGTATATAAAACAAATAACAAATATTATGAGACATTAACAAAATACGAATGCGTCGAAAAATAATTGATGACTAAGTGGTAATATTTACGAGTCGTATATTGCAACTTTATGAATTTGTATGGACCCTATGTTCTTCAGTAAAAGTCGTTTTTTAACAATTTTCTCCTTATAGACGCAACATATAGAAGTAGGATCAGTAGCAATAAAAGCGATTATTTTTCGTCGTAATACCCCCTTTCATTTTTCGCGAACGCTCCCTTTAGGCAAGAAAAAATCAAACCTGCAATCCCAGGGGCGTATATTTTACAGAATCACTAATGATTATTTTGGGGAAAAATGAAAAATTTGTCATCGAAAGGCAAATTTGTTCATTCTTTTTGAAAAATTTTTACCCAAAAGTTCATAAAAGTTCAAAAAAACCTAAACAAATTTATTCGGATTCAGGATCATTTTTTTTCAAATACTCCCTACAAGTATCGCCAACCCCTTTAATTAAGTAAGCATGCATGGCAAAAAAGAAGAAAGTCAAAGGGGACAGTTCGATAAAATTTCCCTCTTCCCTTCTCTTTCAAGCTGAAAACTAAAACAAAAATACATCCTTCTGCTTTTCAGTTCATTTTTGTCTTAAAATGTTTTTACTTGAAAATTTTGGTTTTATTTTTAACTCTCCATAAGGAATATAACAACATAATCATTTATTCAGAGAAGGGTTGACCAAATCCGATAATTTTTTAATTATGTAGTGATATTAATTTAATTATGATCGGTTAGTAATTAAGCCCGAGAAAAAAGTGTGAAGTGTTTGGTTCTGTTTTAACACCCTTCATAAAATGTTTTATTTTTAACCCTCTATAATATAATAGAGATGGTGGGAGGTGAATATTGATTTCAATACAAAGGTAAAAAGAGAAATAAAAGTAAATAACTAACAATCTCTTAATTGAAAATCTCTATATATTTGCAACCTGATGGAAACCTGTAATACTGTTAGATCTAGTACTTTATATAGTTTGAGGTATCAAAGGTCTATTTCAGATTGAAAATAAGAGTTTGGTTGTTCAACTTCTTTAAATCTAAAAGGGCGCTCTTGTGATTGTCATTGGGCTTCCTGGTTATCATAAATTGTGATTTTATGTAATATTAACTAACAATTTTTTTTATAGAAATCTCTATTCGTTTTCATTCTTTAATTTTTAAAAATAAAGAAATTTGCAACTAGACGTTGTCTTTCAAAGTTCGCTAAATATGTTTTGGAGAGAAATCAGTTGAAATCAAATCAACAAATTGTAAGTGACATTTCTTAATCGAAATTTTCTCAGTTTTCTAGTCCTCACTGTACAATTACCAAGATTTCCGAGATATGTTTAATATGTTAAAAAACCTCAATATGGGTTTATGGGAATTTAGAATGTGGGATTATTGATGTGTAAATTGTTGTAGGAACTAATGAACTGCTGACTATAGATCTGAAACGAACTGAGAAAAATTTCCTAAATAATTTAGTCCATCAAAATAAGTTTATTTTTTTAAATATTTGTAGAATGATGGACCGGACTTATCCATATTTATGTTTACAGAAACCCTTGTAATTGTGGAATACTACTTTGATTTCTATCCCCATTTATTGCATACATTAGAAAAAATTAAAAATGTCAAAAATTGCGGATTTTCCAGAATTGTTTCTAAGAGGATTTCCAAAAAAGTCCAAAAACTAACCTTGGGGTCATGTGAGAAATCCCAGAAAATGTGGGCCGTGTAGAATAGTCATTTTGACGTTTTTTAATAAATTCAAAAATATATAATGTATATTTTGTTTTCGTTAAAAAGGAAAACTGTTGAGATAAAAATAAAAAATTACTTTATCAGGTGAACTCTCCTGTTATGGATGAAGATGATGAAAGTATTGACAACACTACTGGGTGTCCAGATGTACCTGTAGAGAAACGAGATAACTGCTCGGATTCAGAAACCAAGCTCTGTCCGGTAGAGCAGCAGGTACAGGATGGACCCAGGGGTATATATAGGTAGAGCAGCAGGTACAGGATGGACCCAGGGGTATATATAGGTAGAGCAACAGGTACAGGATGGACCCAGGGGTATATATAGGTAGAGCAGCAGGTACAGGATGGACCCTGGGGTATATATAGGTAGAGCAACAGGTACAGGATGGATCCAGGGGTATATAGGTAGAGCAGCAGGTACAGGATGGATCCAGGGGTATATATAGGTAGAGCAACAGGTACAGGATGGACCCTGGGGTATATATAGGTAGAGCAGCAGGTACAGGATGGACCCAGGGGTATATATAGGTAGAGCAACAGGTACAGGATGGAACCAGGGGGTATATATATATCCCCCCCTTCTTCTTCCGCCCCACTCACTCCTGTATGCCGAGTCCATTAGCACCTGATCCAATCAGGGTTCAGTCATGTGTTTGATGTCTATTCTGAACCAATAGAAATAGTATGGCGGTAACATCTATCTTTCTATCTATCTTATTATTCAATTAAAGTTATGAATCCTTCAATCGGCGCTAACAGTAAATGGTGCACAATTAAGGAATTATCAATTAAATTGAGCATGAAGCGAACTTGAATTATAAAGGGTGCAAAAATTTCAGTAATTTTTTTATAATCAAACTTGAACTGAAATTTTTTCGAGCTGAAAATGAATGTAGCAAAGCAAACAAAGGAATTGAGTCTTTGACACAAAGTCAGATTTTCTAATCTCTATATCTTAGCAACCTGATTGTGTAAACCTTAGATATTTCAAACTTAGACTATTTAATTTTTGTAAAAAACCGCAAAAAATATTTTTAAAACACGTTTTAATAAATACTTTTAGATGAAGGATATGGCGAAGAATACCGAGATAATGATTACTCTTGGTCTAGAGGAGAAGTTTAAAAATTTAAACATAAAAGAGAAAAAACCAAAGGAAATTCGCATCTTAAATCGATTTATGAAAATAATGAAAATTCAATGAATGGAAAATAAACAAAATAATCAATATTTAAAAAAATAAAAAAAAATAAATCAAATTAAATCAAATTAAAAACATGCTTTAAATTAAAAAATTAAATGATGAATTGTATTCAGCTGCCTAAATACACAGACCTGTACTACAAAAACTGGGCAAACAGTCCTCAGGTAACAATAATTGCTTTTTTTAATATAAGAAATCGTGATGCTGCACGCCCATCCTTTTAATGCAAAATAATTGATTAGCTTTGTAAATGTCGCTGGCCTCTAATATTTAAAACTTTAAATTTTGTTAGATCAAATAATCAAAGTAGATCAAATAATCAAAGTAGATCAAATAATCAAATTAGATCAAATAATCAAAGTAGATCAAATAATCAAAGTAGATCAAATAATCAAAGTATAAAATATCTAATATAATATAAAATAATATAAAATATCAGCACCTTTTTTTCTAAAACGGAGTTATTCAGAATGAATTTTTGTAAAACAAAATTATGAAACAAACTCATTTGATTAAGAGATTTACACACTGAGTTCTCTGTCCTCAATGATCAGATAAAATTTAAAGGATACCTTTGTGAATTTGTGATGCCCTTCTTAGATGGAATGTCCCTTGTAATTAAGTTTACAGTCTCTTTTATCTTGACTCAATGATGACAGTCGGACACCTTTGGAATTTACGATCTAAAAACTTTTAAATAATTTTATTAATTGAAGCTTTTATACTGAAAAGGTACATTTATTAGATTGAGATGAGACATAGAGAAATCGGTAACAAAATAATGTCATGGCCGAGAGATGAGTGCAACAAGGTAAAAATTTTAAATTTGTTTAATTTTAAGAATTTAAATTTAAAATTATTAGAATAGATTCAAAAGTGGTGAAATTTGACTCGCCATGCTTTTTAAAAATGTTCACATAATGTAATCATTTAGGTTTTCGATTGAGTTTTATGTTTAAACTTTCAATACGATTGGTAAAATTTTTTTGATAAACTGGGTTGAAAATAGTTGCTATGAGGAAAAAATTGCCTGAAATAATGAATCCAAACTTATAGAAAATAAGATTTGGGTTTGTGATTCTCTAGGAGCATCTATCATAGTATCAAGCCTCACAACCTCAAAATCTCAAAACCTCAAGACCTCAAAACCTCAAAACCTCAAAACCTCAAAACCTCAAAACCTCAAAACCTCAAAACCTCAAAACCTCAAAACCTCAAAACCTCAAAACCTCAAAACTTCATAACCTCAATACCTCAAAACGTTAAACCCTCAGAACCTCAGAACCTCAAAACCTCAAAACCTCAAAACCTCAAAACCTCAAAACATCAAAACCTCAAAACCTCAAAACCTCAAAACCTCAAAACCTCAAAACATCAAAACATCAAAACATCAAAACATCAAAACCTGAAAAGCTCAAAACGGGGCCCATCCTAAATCGTAATCTGAATACTGTAGTACATAGCTGGCTGGGCGGGCCAAGGAGCAAACTGTCAAATTGTCGTGCAAACCTCTTTAATGTCGTTCTTTTTTTAGTTTTATCCTAATATGGTTCTCCTCATAATTAGTTTGATCCTTATATAGTACTCATCATGTTAAGTTTGATCCTAATATGGTTCTCCTCATGTTTAGTTTGATCCTAATATGGTTTTCCTCCTGTTTAGTTTGATCCTAATTTGGTTCTCCTCCTGTTTAGTTTGATCCTAATATGGTTCTCCTCATGTTTAGTTTGATCCTAATATGGTTCTCCTCCTGCTTAGTTTGATCCTAATATGGTTCTCTTCATGTTTAGTTGGATCCTAATATGGTTCTCCTGTTTAGTTTGATCCTAATATGGTTCTCCTGTTTAGTTTGATCCTAATATGGTTCTCTTCATGTTTAGTTGGATCCTATTTGTCATCGAAAGGCAAATTTGTTCATTCTTTTTGAAAAATTTTTACCCAAAAGTTCATAAGAAGCTTTGCTGAATAAAGAGAATCCGCTTTCTTTTTACATCTTTAGGAAATTTAAAACCATTTATTTTCCTAATGAGCTTGAATTCATGGCTTAAATACATGAAAACAGATATATGTTTTTTGTTCATACTTTTAATTAATAATTTTAATACAAATACTGAATATTATATAATTAGAAAACCTTATTATAGAATTATATTCCGTTTTTTACATCAACAAAAATCTGTTTATTAAATAAGTCAAAGTTGAGAAACCAGTGTATAAAATTGATTTTCTAACCGATTAAAACATTTTAATTTTAGATATACTTCGTTAAGACGATAGTTCCACAATTTCAAGAAGTTGAACTCCTTCCCTTCTACGATAAAAGTGTCATGCTCTCTGGAGATAATCCTAGGTAATTTATATTCAGAGTGTAATTTATATACCAGGTACTTTATATCCCCGTTACTTTATATCCCTGGTACTTTGTATATATACCTATGGTACATTATAAACAATTGGTACTTTATATTCAGAGTACTTTTAATACCTTGTAACTCATATACCAGGTACTTTATATACCTGGTAACTTTATATCCCTGGCACTATCTGGCACTTTATCTGGTTCTTTATATACCTGGGACCTTATATTCCTGGTACTTTATTTATCTGGTTCTTTATATACCTGGGACCTTATATTCCTAGTACTTAATTTATCTGGTTCTTTATAAAACTGGGACCTTATATTCCTGGTACTTTATATACCTGGGACCTTATATTCCTGGTACTTAATTTATCTGGTTCTTTATATAACTGGGACCTTATATTCCTGGTACTTAATTTATCTGGTATGTTTAGTTTGATCCTAATATGGTTCTCCTGTTTAGTTTGATCCTAATATGGTTCTCCTGTTTAGTTTGATCCTAATATGGTTCTCCTGATGACAGTTATTCTACTTTTTAATCCAGACTCCAGCACTCTTATTCAAAGGTAAGCTGGTTAGATACAGGGATGAGACTTCAGATACGATTGTATTAAATGTGTTTTGTCTGTTTTCTTAGATTCATGGTTACCTGGAATTGTTAACTTGTTTCGTTTATTCTTAATTCAATAAATAAGCAATTAAACGATTAAATTTAAAGCAGAAAACTTATTTAACCTTGGAACCATCATATTGCAGAGTTTTGGGTCGTGTTTACAGTCTCATCCTTTGTGGGTAACCCTGTACATCGATACATTTTGTATTCATAACTAATCATTTAAAGATTGCTTGCCATTTCTGATTTTTTTATTTGCTTACCCTCCTGAATTGTACTTTTCATAAGAAATAAGGATTTTATAATTAGAATTTGCAGTATCACTGGCTGAAAAAAATTTGCATAAATCTGCGAGTTTTTAAAATTGATTTTAATGACTTATTTCCAATTATAGAAGTTAATTATACTTGTATACTACATGCAACTAGTTTGTAGAATACTGTTTCTTACAAGTTTGGTCAATTTTGTTTAAGAATTGTAAAAAACGTTTCTTCTGGTGGCTGAAACAACTGGTAAAATATCACAAACGACTTCACGTTCTTATTTAATAATTGTATACCGTAAAAGTATCTCATTGGTATTAAATGAATCCTAAAGTTTTTCTCTACAATACTGCATTCCCAGTTGAAATATGTTACATAGCTCGTCTCTCGCTTAAAAGTAACTGATTATTTACTAAAACGCTTCAAACTTGCTGCAATCAAACTTCGATATATTATAAAAATATTAAAATAAATGAAGGAATTGAGTAATTGCCACAAACTCTAATTCCTATATTTTAACACCCCAATTTCGAAGTTCTGAAATATTTCAAACTTTGAATTCTCTTAGATCAAATAAGCTAAGTTTGAAATATCAAAGGTTTTTTACACCATCAGGTTACAAAGATATAGAAATTAGAAAATTTTAGTTAATGACAACGACTCAATTCCTTTTCCAATTTCAGAGAAAAGGTGGAAAAACTTCAACTGAAGTATATTCTTCTCCTACAGAGATATCTCAAGTAAGTATCTATTTTTAAATGAAAAATTTTAGTATCAAAATCAGGATCTAAAAAGGTTATATTAAGCTTGTGTTTAGGTCCCTTCAAGCTAACTAGTTTTTAGGTCTCCAATGAGTCCTTTAAGCTAACTTTGTGTTTAGGTCTCGAATGATTCCTTTAAACTAACTTGTGTTTAGGTCTCGAATGAGTCCCTTAAAACTAACTTGTGTTTAGGTCTCGAATTAATCCCTTAAAACTAACTTGTGTTCAGGTCTCGAATGAGCTCCGGGAATGCAAACAAGAAGTTTCTCGAAGCAATGATGTTAATCTCATATTCGAAGGAGATGTGGGAGCTAGGGAAACAACATACTGTACATAAAGATCAAGAACAAAGTACATGAATCAAGAATATTGTACAGAACGATCAAGAACTAAGTACATAATTGAAGAATACTGTACATACAAACCAAGAACTACGTACATAAATCAAGAATATTTAACATAAAGATCAAAAACACAGTACATAATTCAAGAATATTGTACGGAAAAACCAAGAACAAAGTACATAAATTCATGAATATTGTACATAAAAACCAAGTACAAAGTACATAAATTCAAGAATATTGTACATAACAACCAAGAACAAAGTGCATATAAAACGGACCACAATTTACATAAAAACTGAGAGTAAAGTTTTCATAACTTTCCAAAAAATAAATTTTCTATTTCCCATCTTGATTAAAATTTGGGAGAATACCATGGAAAAAGGTTCCTTAAAAAAGGAACATTTTGCCCTGGAAAAAGTACATCTTATGAATTACATATTTCACATTTAAAAACTAAATAATTTTGCTGAATCCCAGAAAAAGAAGATTCGTTCTTCTTACAAAGCATTTATTTGTTTTATTAATGCAAACCGTTCATCGACATATAAAACATTATTTACTGTGACATAGTGCATGGACAGAATTGTTACAATTTTTGCTGTAGTTTATATCATTAAATTAAAACTTTTTTTTGTAATTATTTACTAATAGTCAAAAACGGGTATTTTATTTTGTCGTAATTAACACTTAAATTAAAGTTTTTGTAACGTGGAGAAAGTATTATTATTGTTATCTCTTTATTTACAATTAACACACGCAAAACTAAATAAACGGTGTTTAAACTTAAATATGAAAATATGGTTTCCAAACAAAATGCGATTTCTAAACGCAATTTGTTTAGCTTGTTTTCTTGCATTCAGTATATTTCTGTGCTTGACCATTTAGTAAAAATCATCACATAGAATGCAGAAACCAAAACTCAAACTTCAAATCGTTTTTATTTAAAGATAAATTTTGAGTCGTCTTGATAGTCTTATCCTGTGTGGGTAGCCCTGTATCTATAAACATTTTCATTTTGTTTTGAAATTTCAATATTTAAAAGATTGTACATGTATTTGAATTTTTATTTATGCACGGTAATTTCTTGCTTAAAATGTATAACATAATAAAAATGAATGTACATTGTTTATGTATCAATAAAATTATCTTACAAAATGAAAATATATTATTTTTGTTAAAAGATTGTCTTTGCTTTTGATCTAATGACAAAGTGTACAAGGTGTCCCGAAAAAACTTTGCAGTGGGGGTATCATGGCTGCTGAGGATACAATTTTGTTAAATTGTCACAATCAAGTTGTCATTGGAAAGCTCTTCGTTTCAATTATTTCCAGGTATAATCTTTTTCATTCTAGGTCTCATAGTTTTTTTTTTTGGTAACAACCATTGCTTTGATCATAAGTCAAAATTATTATAATATAAACAAGTTAACAAGTATAAAAGTTTTTGCCCAAATGGATTGGATCAAATACAAGGGATGTAATCCGTCGTCTTTGCATATAAGAACAGAGATCAGGGTTAAAAAAACCTGAACCCGAAATTTAAAAGAGTATCGTTGAACGACACTCCCGAGTTTTCTTTTGGGGTCCATATATTTGTGTAGATTTTTATTGAAGAGATTCGAAAAAAATGGAGAATATGACACGGGCAGCCGTAGTACATTTGAATTACCGAGACGGGTCAACCTTTCCGGTCCCAGTTTGTACTGTACCTGGCTCTATGGACAGGACTAGCCGGTGCAACAAGGTTGACGCGGACCCAATTTATGCTTCATATACAGAGCGTCCCATATCATATTAGATTATCTCCAATCTTTAACACCAAAATAAACCCTTAATACTCGAAAAACTTATCATTCTCCGCAAGAAAATTCTTATATAAGCCTTGTGTTATTTTTCAAAATGAAATTTTCTAATTAGTCCCGAAAATCGTAATTTCGACCCGTTCTCGGTCTAATATGATGTGGGACACCCTGTAGGTTGAATTTACTTTTACTAAAGGGGCAGAGGTGCGTGATGAAGAAACTAAATAAAATAATATTTCATAACAAAAAAATTGATATCCGCAAAACTACCTAACTCCATTCGTGAAACCCAGGTTGTAAAACTGGTTTTCATAAAGATACCCTGTCTTTTTTGGGCTCTGGGGTTTAGGTATAGATCGAATGGTGATATACAGTACATCGAACAATTGTGTATTGCGGCATCTGCGCGTGTCTCTAGTGTACGCAGTAAACAATATGTTTCCAGTTTTTTCTCGACCATTGGCATTAAACAGTTCTGAAGTAAACACTGCAAATAATAACATATAAGAAAGTTTTACAGTCCTGAAGTGTTGATCAATGCCGTAAATTCGAAAAAATAAATTGGATTAAATATTTTTTTTATAATTTATGCAAAGAAATGAAAATAAAATGTAAAAAAAAACTGAAATTTATTATTTCTACATAAAAATACATGATAAATAACAAGTGTATTAAAGGAGAGAAAGATGAGTAGGTCTTCTCTGATTCCAGAATCCGGCGCTACTGAGTTGCGGATTTTATAATCCTCTTTAGGGGATATCATTTTCTCATTTTTAAATAAATATTCTGTGTTCTCATTTTAACGGTTCAATTTGAAATCTTTAAGTCTTTAAGTCTGATGGTTCATCCTTGATGAGTCATTGCTTGCAAAGTTAATAAAATTTTAATTTTAATCAAACAATTTATTACTATAAACCGTTTCATAAAAAAAACACTCCATTTGATTTTGAATATAATGCCTTAGAGATATAGAAAATAGAAATTTGTATTTTATATTTAGTTCGCAAAATCTTGGTTTTTCTAAATCAAGATTATCTATCTATCTATCTATCTATCTATCTATCTATCTATCCATATATTCAAGACAGGTAGATGGTATGGTAGTTACATCAGTCTGAAGAGGGATCTGCAATTGTCTAGTTGGGCTGGGTAGAGTCCGTAGAGTCGAGGCACGTTTGGTATTTCTCAAGACTAGTAAATTCCACTCTAATATATATTCTATTCTCTTTGTATAAATGTAAATGACATTCATCATAAGTTTGCAAAATGTTCACTGTTCAATGTTTAAATAAGAATAAGTTGTGAATATTTGCTAAATATACAATTCAGTGTTTACGCTGAAATATATCCAACTTTTTTGGCGAAACAATTCTGATTTGCTAATTCTTAAAAAAAACACAAAGAAAATCGAAAAAGAATACATTTCATTGAGACTGTCAAAATTTATAGTGAACCTATTTACCACTACTATTCTTTCGGTTGTTAAAGATTCGGTCTTCCATATTTTAAGCTTTTCTATTTTACTAATATTCCAAAGTATTGCTTTTACAAACATTCTTAAACAAGAAAATTAGTTTATTAATAACTCTTCTGTCTTCCATAATTTCGGCTTAATTCCGTCTTTGCTAATATTGTAAAGTATTTATTGCTTGCCCATTCTCAAAGCTCTTCCCTTGTTGCCTTTCTCTTTAATACTTTGATGTAAATCTTTAACCTAAAATTATTTAATTTAAAATGTTTTTATGTCTTGATAGTAAACATGAAAATACGGCAACCCTGCTACTTTTTGTTTACTTTCAAAATTTCTAAGTTTTGAATTTTAAAAAGTACTTGTATGCATTGTTAAAACCTCTAGCTTAAAAAAAGCTGTGGGGGCACTGGATTTGTTTACATTCCTCCCACAGTGTACAGTACACAATTTGCGTATATCTGAGTTGGGCGTTCCTGGTCTATATATTTGTTGCGTAAAACTACTTCCAGACCCGTATAATCCAGGTACTGTTCGTAAAATATTAATGCCAAATACAGGCACAATCTCAAAGGATTCAATGTCGACACTGATATGGAAGCCTAAACTATTAATGCCAAACCAATTGGCACGATCTTGTCAGCTCGTTCGTTAAACGAGGATTAAATTACTCTCTCACCCTAATCAAAGCTGAGTATATTCCAACTGACGTGTATTTAGATAGCTATTTTACAGGTCAAGTTAACATATATATTTACAAGATTTGCGCAGATATATATATATATATATATACATTTTAAGCATAGTTAAGCTAATCAAAATACTTAGCTAGGCAAATCGCATTACAAGTGTTGCGTAGTTAATAATAAGATTTACAGACAATGTACAACGTAATATATCTAGGTATGTTCAAATGTATAACTGTGGGATTTTGTATTTATTACACTGTAACCGTACCGTTGTGAATTGGGCATTGCCAAGTGAAACAAAGGTCACTTGAAATTACGCTTACAGACTCTTTAAGACCGAGTTTGAATTAAAATAAAACACGGATATAGTGATTTTCATTTTTGTATCATTTCCTATCACTGTAAACCAATATATGCCACTATAGTTTCAGTAGAAGTAAATATTTCCATTTACTGTTATAGCACCGATAAAAGGATTCATAACTCTGATTGGATAATGAGATAGATAGAAAGATAGATGTTACCGCCATACTATTTCTATTGGTTGAGAATAGACAACAAACAGATGACTGAACCCTGATTGGATCAGGCGCTATTGGACCCGGCATACAAGAGTGATGCACGTTTTCACGCAAAGATGAAGCAGTATTTTGCTAATTTCTCCGTTGAAACTTAAACCAGAAACAAGAGCATTGCAGTTTTAGAATGTATTTGCCTAGGGCTCCAAAAAAGTTAGGGTGACTTGGTGTGGTAAAACCAAAGCTCAATCTGTCGCGAACTAATTCAAATTTTCTAATCCTTTCAACCTTTGCAACAATGTAAACCGTTGATATTTTAACCTGCTAAACAAAAGTCATATTTTGAAATACGAATTGTCTACAACATCAGGTTGCAAAAAGATCAGCTGTTTAGAAAACTAGAATTTATTGTTCAGTTCCTTTATTTAGATGTTTGTTATTTAATGTTTCAGAAAGATGCAGACTCCCGGCAAAAGTAAAACCCAATTAATTGGCCGACCAAACAAATTTGATGTTTTTAGGAAATTTGTTGTATAAAGTTTATTTTAATCCCATATTTTGCCCGTGTGGCCCCGCAGAAAAAAAAAGAAACAAAGAAACTGAGTTCTTTCCACAACTACAGATTCTGTTAGATCTAAAAATCTACGTTTTAATTATCAACGGTTTACTTCATCACTCATCAGGTTGCTAAGATATTGATATTAGTAAGTTTGTGGAGAAGACTCAATTCATTTGATTTCAAAATTTATCCAAATATGAAAAAAATGTATGATATTTCAAATTTACCCAAATATGAATAAAATGTATGATATTTCAAATTTACCCAAATATATAAAAAATGTATGCTATTTCAAATTTACCCAAATATATAAAAAATGTATGCTATTTCAAATTTACCCAAATATATAAAAAATGTATGCTATTTCAAATTTACCCAAATATATAAAAAATGTATGCTATTTCAAATTTACCCAAATATATAAAAAATGTATGCTATTTCAAATTTACCCAAATATATAAAAAATGTATGCTATTTCAAATTTACCCAAATATATAAAAAATGTATGCTATTTCAAATTTACCCAAATATATAAAAAATGTATGCTATTTCAAATTTACCCAAATATATAAAAAATGTATGCTATTTCAAATTTACCCAAATATATAAAAAATGTATGCTATTTCAAATTTACCCAAATATATAAAAAATGTATGCTATTTCAAATTTACCCAAATATATAAAAAATGTATGCTATTTCAAATTTACCCAAATATATAAAAAATGTATGCTATTTCAAATTTACCCAAATATATAAAAAATGTATGCTATTTCAAATTTACCCAAATATATAAAAAATGTATGCTATTTCAAATTTACCCAAATATATAAAAAATGTATGCTATTTCAAATTTACCCAAATATATAAAAAATGTATGCTATTTCAAATTTACCCAAATATATAAAAAATGTATGCTATTTCAAATTTACCCAAATATGAAAAAAATGTATGCTAATTCAAATTTATCCAAATATGAAAAAAATGTATGATATTTCAAATTTACCCAAATATAAAAAATGTATGATATTTCAAATTTACCCAAATATGAAAAAAATATATGATATTTCAAATTTACCCAAATATAAAAAAAAAATGTATGCTATTTCCAATTTATCCAAAAATGAGAAAAAATGTATGCTATTTCAAATTTACCCAAATATAAAAAATGTATACTATTTCCAATTTATCCAAAAATGAGAAGAAAAAAAATATGCTTTACTATGCTATCTAAAAGAATTCAGAGGTTTTAAATACTAAGTCAGATTGCAAAAATGGAAGGATTTGATTTAAAGTATTATTGATTTGAGGTTAGCTATCAGTTTTTTTCGACATCGATACAAGTTTTTGCAATATTAAATATGTATACTTTGATGGAAAGGTAGACTATAATATAATATTCATGGTGACATTTAAATAAACCTTATTGATATATCTCTAGTTTGTTTAATATAATATAACACAAGGAAATTGTTTTTTTTAAATTTGTTTATTTTTAAACCAATTGACAAATATATATAAATTAATACTGTAGATGCGTTAGGGTACCGTTATTAAAAGGGAGCTTTGCTATTTTAGGGCCACTTGAAATTTCGTCGACATACAGGCACTTTTAACATGTATGATGTAAGCAATGCTTTTAGTAAAATTGAGTTGACCCAAATAGATTTATCAAGTACAATAGGTGGCAACAGAGAAATGAACCAATTATACACGACGTCACAAGTGTCAAATATAACAAGAAAAACGAATTTTCTCACATTCGTTGACATGTTTTCGAAGATTAAATAAAAAAGTGTAAAAACAGAAAATGGCACTTATTTTACTGTAAAATAAGCACTTTATTCTAAAATTATCCCTATTATTAATATTTTTGTTGGCCACAAAAACTGAACTGACACTAGTGACGTCAGAATACAGCTGTACTGAGAGTGTACAAATTCTACGCTGCCATCTATTGTACTAGAATTTATTTGAGTTGACCTAAGCTATAGAAGTTTCAACTGCATGATATTTTGCAAAGATTTAGAAATTAGAAAGTTAGAATTTAAATTGTTCAGTTCAAATCCTTCAGTGAATTTCAGAATTTCTCCAAAAAATTATCAAATATTTTTAAAATTTTATATTTTCGATGAAATAATGAAGTTTCCTCAAATATGGACACTTTTCTTAGTTAAATATAAGTAAAACTTTCAAGGTTTGTTTTGCAGTCTTGAATGAATTTTGAAAATTTAATTTAAGCAAAAATTTGATATCAGTGCAATTGAGGAGAAAGATCGATCAAAGATATCAACTCTAGGAATCATAATATTGTAACAAATCCTAATCAAAATATGTTCTAAACATGCCAAATTGAAAGGAGTTCTCGAGAAAAATGAAAGGGGGTATAGGCTTACACCGAATTTAATTCAGGTTTGGTTGCTACTTATTTTCCTTCCGAAAGAAGTTTTCCACAACACTGCATACTCAGTTCAACTACCTTACATAACCGGTCACTCCCTTTAAACCATCGAGATATTAGTAATAGAGGGGGCATCTGGAATTTTAGACTTCTTGTTGTACAGCTACTGTACACAATGACCCGATCAGAAATTCTACCTGGGGGGATCACAATTCGTAGATTAGTGTTTTAAGACATTATAGTTTGAATCCGAAGCCTACAATATTCAAGCAAAGAAAACAAGCCCATATGATTTTTGTATAAAAATGAGACATGACAAATAGAGAAAAAAAATAAAATCCTTCTCAATAACATCTTGCTTCTTATCAAATTCTTTACTTCTGAAATCTACATTGTGCATTAACTCTTAGTAATATATGTTTCTGACTTTTAGAATGAAAAGCAATTCTCAACTAATAATAGATCTAAATTAGGTTAGACTTAATTTTAAAGTTATTGAAGAACTGAAAACTGTTGAAATATTTATTTTACATAAATGAACTTAACGTGAAACAAGTAATTTTTAATTATAAATAATCTATTGGTTTTGTAGGAGAACCAGTTTTGAAAGCTTTTGACGCAATCAATTTTTTTACATTTTGGTTCACTGCATATAAAAATTGAGTTTTTTGGATTCCAGATAACTTGTTCTATCCACTCTTTTCGTATGTTATGAAAAATTTCTGAACCCGAAACATCGTTGTTTACACAATTCTTGACACTACAATATCTCATTGTTGAAAAATATTAAAATTAACTGTCCACACAATACCGTACAAATAGATGTACTTAGGATTAAACCCACTGTACTCTATGATACCAACTCAGTCATAAGGAAACATTTTTCGACAAAATTCACTGTACAGTATAAACCTAGCCAGGCAAAATTAGGAGAGTTATGCCCGCCCCCTGCTTTAAACCCAAGAGAGTATGAGTCCGATATAAATTGTTGCATTATTACACCCAAACCATAAAAAAATTTAATTAAAAAACTACTCCATAATCATTCAAATATTACAATTGTTATCAATGTAGATCAATTCGGGGCATTAATATGAAGTGTACATTTAAAATTGTTTTATTTATTCGCGATGTAAGCTTTCGATATTTTAGGAATTTTACTTAGCAGAGACACCTATCGGACAAAATATTTCTTATTAAATTAATTTACAAGCTTCTATTAAAAATTAATTGTTTTATAACAACATTAAATTTACATAATAATGTTTAAATATATCTACCTATTTAACAGTTTATGGGCCCCACAATTATACTTTTTTCAATTTGGTCCTTTTCTATCAAGGGGAGGAAGACCAACCACAACAATTTCTCGTCCGAGCCACATTCTCCTCATTTTCTCGTCTGAGCCACCTCGAAATCCTCGTCCTTTCAATATTTTTTTAAGTGTCTAATCCTTCCAGATAAAACTATTTTTAAAGAATTGGGCCACGTTAGGGCATAATTGAAATATTAAATTTTTGTAAATCGAAAAAAAAAGTTTTAATTGAATTAAAGATTTTAAGTTTAATGTCTTTAAAAATGTTCACCTTTTTTACGCGCACTTTCAAGATATTCCTGGTGTAGAATGCCGCAAAAATTCCAAGTTTATAGAACTTCAATCTTTTTTGTTAACTTTAGTGAAAACCATAGAATTTTTCCGGGTGGTTCCATGGGGAAAATTATAGGCAGAGGTATGCCGAATATTTTGCTATTTAATTTATTTCATATCACGAAGGTTACCCATAACGGAGGCAGAAGAGATTTAAGTTTTACCTAAATAAAGTTTGACATCATTCTTAAGGCTTTGAAAATTTCAGCATGATATAATCATTGTAATACTTTAGTCCATCCATATTTTATGCCCTAAAGTGGCCAGATTTAAAAAAATTGTTTTATCTTCAAGAATTGGAAACTTTTTAACACAAAATAATCGAAGGACGAGGATTCCGTGGTGGCTCAGACGAGAAAATGAGGAGAATGTGGCTCAGAGGAGAAATCGTTGTGGCTGGCCTTCCTCCCCTCTTCTATCTCTTTTGGAATTGGAAATGAAGAATTTGAACAATTAAATCTTTGATTTTTTAACGCTGTTTACAATGCATGGTTGATAGTGATGCGTGAGGATGTGAGTTTAGGAATGGTGTCTTCAGAGAACGGGAGGTTTGTAAATTTATAAATTTGTAAATCTGTTTTTTTTAAAACGTGATTTTATACCCTAGGCAGTCCAAAACTAAGACCAGGACAGGCCCCATACAGAACTAAAGGAAGTTGAAAATTAACACTTTTTTCCTCAACGGCTTTATTATTATCCAATAATTATGAAATTATTATCACAATATCTCTGCGATGTTAGGACTACGTTTAGTCATTTTTGTTAAGGAATAATGACACCCCAAAACTTGAAGGAAATATGAAAATGTCCAAACCAAATTAATTCTTTCTTTTAATTTGTCCTGTCGTTCTGGCAGGTCCCACACTCACACAATATTTATATTTAATATTGAAGAATAATATACATTCAGAATGACATAACACGAAAGCAGTAATTTTGACAATTTCATATTCCCCTCAAGCTTGGTATGTCATTATTCTTAATATACAAAGAAACTGTTCTGATTTGTTGCTAAAGTATAATTCATTAATCATTATAACATAAATCTAGAAAATTAATTTGAGAAAGCTATTTATCCGGAAGGCTAGAAGAGAATCAATATTATGTTCTTGAACAAAATGGTAGTTTAATGAAATTAATTAAAACTTTATCTATACATATATTACAATTATTAGTAAATTTCGGACATCTCACCCCACACAAATCGGTACAGCATGTACCATGCAATATGAATTCAGTCGTGCTATCCAACCACCCAGCAAGTTCTATTCAGCAACCACCCAGCAAGTACTATTCAGCAACCACGCAGCAAGTACTATTCAGCAACCACGCAGCAAGTTCTATTCAGCAACCACGCAGCAAGTTCTGTTCAGCAACCACGAGGCAAGTTATATTCAGCAACCACCCAGCAAGTTCTATTCAGCAACCACGCAGCAAGTGCTCTTCAGCAACCACCCAGCAAGTATTATTCAGCAACCACGCAACAAGTGCTATTCAGCAACCACGCAGCAACTACTATTCAGCATCCACCCAGCAAGTGGTTTTCAGCAACCACGAAACAAGTGCTATTCAGCAACCGCCCAGCAAGTGCTATCCTGCAGCCACCCAGCAAGTGCTATCCTGCAGCCACCCAGCAAGTGCTATTCAGCAACCACCCAGCAAGTGCTAGTGTCAATAAACGTAGCCTGAAAAGATCTCAGTATTGTTATTTCAAGCTTGCTTGACAAGCTTGCATCAAAGTAAATTGTTTGAATCAGAACCTAGATACAATTGCTTTTTGATTAACGTTGACTGCATTTATTAAATACTCCGATCTCAATTTGTTAAAAATAGTTTTAATGATTTTTCTTTCGCTTAGATCGTTACTGTACTGCTTAATGGAGAAAGTGTGTAATGGGGACAAAATTATTCTAAGAAAACTAGATTCTTGTTTAGTAACTTCAAATCAGGCAAGAACATATATATACTTATGATAATATAAATAATATATTTTGCGAGGCATTTGAAAACTAGTTTACTGAAAAAGGATGATACTGTAAAGACAACCTGAAACTATTATGATGTTATAATAAAAACAGTAAAAATTCTATACAGTCGTCTCTGAAGTCTTATTCTTTTTGGGTAACCCTTTATTCTTATTTTTATTTAGATTTAAAGTTGAGATATAAAAGTTTTTGAAGTTTTACCAAAACAAACAAGAATAATTAAATAACATGAAAAGAAAACAGAATGTGCGAAATGATAACAAAAAGTTTTTTTTGACTTAAGTAAAAAAAATAGATGATGTAAATGTAACTACAACCTTCCTAATTTGGATCGCTTTTTCAATAAATAAATCTTGAAAAGACGAACATCTAGTGTCCTATCTGTATCGTTATTAATCTATGGTATAATCCAACAAAAAGTGCAAAAAATAGCAAACACAAAAAAAACTTTACCGGATGAAAATGGGTTCCAAAGTTTTAAGTTAAGGCTTAATAACCAGAACCCTTAATTTTACATTTAGATATGTTACTTACATCTTAAAGGTGCAGACCGGCGATGGAAGGTAGTATCCAGTCCACCCCCAAAGTAGGAGTTTCGAACGTCGAATTTGCGCTCAAACTCAGGATTTACAGATCTTTAAAAAGTTAAATATGTCTCAAATGAATCCTGAAGAAGCTTTCCACAACACTGCATACTCAGTTCAACTACCTTACATAGCCGGTCTGTCCCTTTTAAAGAAATAATATTTTTGTAAGTAAAATTATGGGATAGTAATTCTCGTAAAATTTAATAAAAATGATTCTTTGTCCAGGGAACTAAATACTTTCATCAAAGGCTATATCTTTGCAACCTAATATTTTATGAATTGACTTTATGATAAAGGAGAATTATTAGTTTTTCATACGGTAGTAGGCGATTATATCAATATAATGAGGACAACTTTTGATTTAGATTTTAATTTATATCAAGCTTTTAAAGAGCATTTATACACAAAAACATGGAAACAAAGAGAAGCTGTCAACTGAAAAAGATTCTCTTTAATTACTTGTAAATTTGTAATTTTAAAAAAACTTGTTAACAATTAAAACGTAAATCAAAAGTCATCTTCATTATATTAACATTATAGCCTACCACCGTAGTAACGTAATATGACATCAGAGGGACCGAATTTAATAAATTTAAACTACGTTGCTAAACCACCTACTGATGCCGGATCAAAGTTAAACCACCGATTCAAAGTTAAAGATTTAGGAAGGATTTGAATCGGAGATTCAAATTTGAACCGGCGGCAATCAATTAGTTCAAACTCATTAAATTCTTTCCCAGGTTGTTAATATTAAGGGATTTTCAAATAGCAGTTTGAGGCAAGTGGTTGATTCCGTTTTCCATTACAGTAACTTTCTGATATATAGGATCCTGATTCAGACGATTTCTATATCCAGGTCGATCTTACAAAACTAGTCGGGGAGGAGGAGAGAAGGTAAATATTGGAATATTTAAGGGATTCTTAAACTTTTTGAAATTAAAAACAGGGTTACCCACAAAGGATGAGACTACAGAGACGACTGTGGTGAATTTTATGAGCCATTTTCTATTAATGTTCGTCCCCTGTAGCAAATTTCTGAATTTCTGTTCAAAATAATTTTTAACACATATTTCATGAACCATACCTAAGAATAAGATCGAATTTAACCTTCAGATCTTTAGAATTTAAATACTTTTAGATCTGCGTAACAAAGCTTAATCCTTTTTTGGTAACCCTGTAATTATCTTAATTAAAGGTTAACGGAAAATAATTATAAATCCACCAAACGGCACATTAATGGTTATTTTGAAAAAAAGTATCGCTTTGTTGTTTTCTTATTTCTAAAAATTGGGATTGTGCATATCTTAATTGAAGCCCCCCCCTTTCCGGTACAAAAATGTTTATTACAAAAATGAATAGAGTTCATAATATTTCTGTGCAATTTAGACTATAAATCACATAAATAAAACTATAAACCTTTGTTTTCTAGGGATCCAGTTCTTATTCGGGATATTCTCAAGTTACCACGTAGAGTCAGTAGACGAATTCTCAACCATCCTGTTATTGTGACATACATACAACAAAGATGGGACAGAACACGGTAGTAAGATATAGGGTTACCACGTAGAGACAGTAGATAGATTCTCAACCATCTTGTTATAGTGATATACATATATTACATACAAAAAAGATCACATAGATCTATTGCTATTGAAAAGTTGGATCAATTTTCTAAACTGGGTCGAAATTCGAATTTAAGAATCACAACGCTTTGATCTTTGATTTTAACTCACTAGCCACTAACTAACTTATACTTTTTGTAGCCCTTGGCATAATTTAATAACACTTGTTTTTAACTTAAGTTTTTAAACAGTAATCAAAAATATTCTTATTGATTTTCCGACAGAACTTGCAACCTTTGGATCACTGCGCTCCCTCCCTTATTAACAATTTTAACTGTTGTTAACTGTTGTTCTAAAAATAGCCATTTTTCATATTTCAAATTGTGGCGGATTTTTCTAGTTCAATTGGCGCATTTTCAAATAAATTTATTGTAAACATTTTTTCCGGGCCAAATTATTCATCTTTGACGGACATTAATCTTCCCTAGGGTCATGTTAGTTCCCATAAATCGGTTCAACTTTCTTTTGGGCGATTCTTGGACGAAAACAGACAGACAAGCAAAGTATATATATAGATAGTTTATTTCAGTTGGTCCTTCCTTGTATCATTTCTCATTTATACCTCCTTTGTTTTATTCTTCTCATTCTTCCTGGGGATGATGTACTGGAGATATGATCATAACCAGGTATTACATTGTCGTTTAATTTAAACAATGTTTATATTATTTCTAATTATTAATGTTGACTCTCGTTTATTTTGGTACACTTATCCTGATTACTAGACTAAAAGATCATTGGTACACTCTTCTTGCCTATATCATCAAAATTAAAAATGATATTGTTTTTAAAAGAGATAAACATAAATATCTCATTAATCGACAGAATGTCTTTTATTAAGGTTAAACATTTTTGAATTTAATTATTTTTATTTTTTTTGATAAGCTCTACTTCGGCAGAAGCTAAAAACTAAGAAAAACAATGAAATCAAAAACGAACTAAATTTGTACCATAATATTTTCAGACAAGAGTTGAAGTAAAACTATCTACAGGTTGAAGCCTGTCCCATCAAAAATATACTTTTAGCTTAATTTTCATTTTATTTATTTATCCATGAAATAATATAGATAAAAATGGATTCATTTAGGAGAAATCAAATTTTAAGAAGATTTTGCTACGTTTTTTATCTAAATTGATCCCGGTTTAATTCCAATTTCGCACTTTTTATAAACATAAAACCTGTATTAAGGTAAAACAAAAACCTAATCGTCAAATTGAGTCATAATTGGTATAAAATTAGTAATTAGTAAAATCATCAAAATGAAGAAAAAACTTAAAGAAGTTATATTCGCGAAAACAGTCTTATTTTAATTCATTTTATATCATTTTTTGCCTTGAAACCATTTTTTGGTTACACAACTATATTGCTTTAAAAGATTTTTCAATTTAATTTTAATATTTAGATTTGGAATTATATTGCAGGTCTCGTGAAACCTGAAACCATCATGGCGTATTTTAAAAAAGTTGATTTTTTTATTTAAAAAAAGTAAATTTATGTTTACATGGAATAAGTTTTAAGGATAATTATGTTCTCCAACAACATATTTTATAAAAAAACATTTTTTTTCTTTGATAATTGATGCTGGACAACTTCTGCAAAAGATTGCCAGTTCAGTCCTGTAGGTAAAATAATAAAAACAAATAAAAAAAATATTTTATCTTTACTAAAATCACAAGAAGTCCAAATTTCAATGCAATTCACACTTTTACTTTTAATTTAGTAAATTTCTATTTAACTTTGACAACAAGAAAAATCTGCGAAAACCGTCATTGCTTTTATTTTTAAATGCACGCAAAACTATA
Source organism: Eurytemora carolleeae (assembly GCF_000591075.1). Lineage (NCBI taxonomy): Eukaryota > Metazoa > Arthropoda > Copepoda > Calanoida > Temoridae > Eurytemora > Eurytemora carolleeae. Next base: position 111,680 of record NW_019396224.1, read on the forward strand.
TAAACCCACAGGGTGTTCCAAAATAAACGATCTTTTTAACATTGCAATGCACTCACCATGGTATAATTTTTTTAATAATGTTACGTTAATGAACATCATGCAACATTTCTGAACGATTGATACCACTTAAAAATGTACAGCACAAATGTTAAGGAAGTTTTGACAATTTTAAGTTTGACATTTTTGAGCACCCTGTATGGAAGTGCCTATTTTCTTTTCAAATAATTGTTTTTTAGTATTTGAAGATCAGAATAACGGCGGAAAAAATGGAATTCAAACTAGATTTGATTCCACAGCTATAACATTTTCAGGTATATAAAGGGCTCTTGTTAATATATTAAATAAATTTCAGTTGTTAAAAAAGCATTTTTCTAATCTAGAGTATTTAAAATCTTAATGAAATTCTAAAAGTGTAATTTAGGTTTCTAATTGCTAACCTTAAAATTAAAATTTTCAATCCTTATATCTTTGCAACCTGATGGTGTAAATCTTTGATAATTGACTAACAAATCAATACGAATTCATAGTTTGAAATTTCATCATGGCATCAGATTGCAAAAATAAAGATAAAAAATCAGAATTTTTTGCATGTATTCAGTTTCTTTAAAGCTACAAACTAAACTAAACTATATACTACGTGTGAACTTAAAGCTATAAAAACTTAACTAAATTAACACAAAAACTAGACAAAAAAAATACTATCAAAAACTTAACTTATGAAAATTATTTATAAATCTTTTAATATCATTATCTCTTTATTACATTTTTCAATACAACTTTTAGAATAATATTTTTCATCTATATTATTCATCTATATTATTCAAATTATTAATTTTAATTAATTAATTATATATTCAGAAGATGATCAGAACTTTGATGTAAAAGTTGAAATTGTCAAGCAACCAAAAAACAGGTATAAACCATTAAGAACAAATATTTTTACATCGAAAAATCTTTTTACTTTGCTTGACTGTTTGTTTGTAACTGATAAACGTCAATACGGCTGAACCAATCAGGCCCAAATTTATTGTGGGACCTCACAAGATCCCAGGGAAGTTTTATGGATGGTTAGAATAAAACAAATTTACCTTACAAAATTGTATTTTTAAAATCGACGGAAAAAATCGATAAAAGAGCAACAATTTAAAGTAAAAAGATATTGATATCGAAAACAAACTTAAAGCAGAAAAACGTTGGAAAGTTTCTTTTTATACTGATTATCTATATTTCCAGAAGTGAGACGAGAGCACTAAAAAAGTTGGGATTGTTCAGTGGATGTTCTCAAAGACGTTTGTAAGATCTTTTCCTTTCTCATCAAGACTCAGTCAATTTGAATTTTCTTAAAGACCACTTTATTGACCCTGATGATCACTTTATTGACCCTGCCGGCCACTTTATTGACTTTGCTGTCTACTTTATTGACCCCAGCTGACCCCTTTATTGACCCCGTGCTGATCACTTTATTGATCCCATGCTGATCACTTTCTTGATCCCATGCTGATCACTTTATTGACCACTTTTATTGACCCTGCTGCCCATTTTATTGACCCTGCTGACCACTTTATTTTCCTGGCTGAATTTCAAGCAGTGAATCATTAAAGGCCGTCGAATGCACAGATATATCTTATTGTTTTGTTCATTCTTAATATTTATTTGTGAGCAGTAGTTATTTATGATAAATCATCGATGCACTTATAAATATGATAAATCATGATTCAAAAAATTATATTTAGAAGGAAATTCAACAAGTTATATTTCAAAAATTTTTCACTCAAATCTTAATAATAATTTTCTTTAAGTTATCGTGATGTATCAATGTGTACAGTAGAAATTCTTCTAGTGTTTACAATATTTCTTTTAGGTAAGAAAACAACATGAAAACTTTAGCTTTTATCCGTTTTATTAATTTTATTAATGGGTATTGATTGTCAACTAACCAAAGAATTAACCGATATTTAAAGAATAACGTAGTCGATTCACATCCCGTTATCTGAGTAAAAATGAATGAGATATAATTGCTTTTCTATCTTAAAAATTACATTCAAGGATGAAAAGGCAATGAAAATAATCCTTTTTAAAAAGAAAAAAACTTTAATATCTCGGACACTGGTGGAAATCGTTGATGCACAAGGCCCGATCAAAGGATGAAATTTTGACCGTCTAAACTGTTTAGATACAACGATTTCAATTTTTAAGGAATTGAGTATTTGCCACAAACTCAAATTTTCAAATCCTATATCTTTTCAACCTGATCGTGTAAACCTTTGTAATTTCAAATCTACATTTTTTGTTATAACATAATCTAAAGTTGGAAAAATCTAAGGTCTACAACAAAGGGGTTTAAAGATATAGGGCTTAGAAAATCAGAGTTTGTGGCCGAAACTCAATTTCTTTGGGTTTCTGCCTTAAATACAGTCTTTATATGCATATGGAAATAAAGGAATTGAGTTTTTTGTCACAAAGCCACCTGACGTTTTAAAATTTTCATATATTTCAAACTCTGAGTAGTTGATCTAACAGTATTCATAGCTTAAAATATCTAAGGTCTACGACATTGGGCAGATATAGGGATTAGAAAACAAGAGTTTGCGGCAAAAACTCTATTTCTTTCTAAAAGAAATAATCAATTTTACAGTATTAGCAACTCAAAAAAGGTCTCTGAAGTTTCATCCTTTGTGGGTAACCAGCTGTAGCTCTTGAATCGTTCCATTGTTTACAGATAATAATGTATACTAAGTTCTCTCCAGAAAATGTTTCCCGGAATCTTATATATTATGTTATGGATAATTGTATGTTTGTAGTGATTCAAGAACTGTGGCAAATAGTTGCACAAAGAAGAGAATATTTTAAGGTATTTTTCAAGAATTAAAGGGACTCTAGGCGTAATTTTTCAAGAATTAAAGAGACTGTAGGCGTAATTTTTCAAGAATTAAAGAGACTGTAGCCGTAATTTTTTAAGAATTAAAGGGACTCTAGGCGTAATTTTCAAGAATTAAAGAGACTGTCTGCGTAGCTTTTCAAGAATTAAAGGGACTGTAGGCGTAATTTTTCAATAATTAAAGAGACTGTAGGCGTAATTTTTCAAGAATTAAAGAGACTGTAGGCGTAATTTTTTAAGAATTAAAGGGACTCTAGGCGTAATTTTCAAGAATTAAAGAGAATGTCTGCGTAGCTTTTCAAGAATTAAAGGGACTGTAGGCGTAATTTTTCAAAAATTAAAGGGACTGTAGGCGTAATTTTTCAAGAATTAAAGGGACTGTAGGCGTAATTTTTCAAAAATTTAAGGGACTGTAGGCGTAATGTTTCAAGAATGAAAGGGACTGTGCGCGTAATTTTAATTAAGTCCAATTCACAATAGCACCTTTGAAAGCTTTGTCTGAACTACAATTAATGGGATTTTCATGTTTTTAACTTTGAAAATTAATTATTTTCAAATACGGTTCCTTTGTGAAATTGATTTGCACAATATGATGAATTGTGAAATGTAATGCTAGAAAAATGACGTTGCATCTTTCACACTTAAAGGGTTCGTACTGTTGTGAACCGAACTTTCATTTTTTTAAATGAGAGTCACTTGAGGTTACAACAATAGTCTCTTTAAATATTAATAAACTAGTTTCATTCCAGAGATAAGAAAGTTACAGAGATCGATTTTCAGCTAAAATATGCGATATTTTCCACAGCATGTTCTATTGTGTACAAGTACTGTACACGAACAATCAGCAAATATCTGTATTCAGGGATATTTAAGGATCCTTTGGATACCAAACACAAAATCTTCAAAAAAAAAGACTGAATTCATAAATGTTATGTTTCATGCTTAAAATTGGAGTATTTCTTTAAAAGTTGTAAAACTTAACCCCTGAATGGGTATTATATTCAACAATTGGCCTATCGTAAAAACGTAGCATGTCGTGCTGGGTCAACTTAGGCCTACGTCCCCCACCCACGTGAAAGAGATGAGGAGTCCGTGTTTCATTCATTCATATATATATATTTAATTACAGGAACTGGAAAACTGGTTTGAATTAGTTATAATAATATTTGCAATAAGGTAAGAGCGTAAATAATTTTAACAAAAAAATTATGCTTCATGATTGGAGACTCAATATTTCCCCCCTTCGATTTATGTAATATTTTTAACTAATTTTGAATTTATAAATTGATGGAGGGGGATATGGCATTGAACAAAATTTACTCTTTGTCTTAGCTCAAGAAGATTCTTATAAACTTAACAAAAGTTATATTTTAACACTTGGTGGAAAATAATTTGGGAAAATTTTTTGTTTAATTTTGTCTCCCAAACTTTAATATCTTCTTTGCGATAAGATTTTTGTTTTCTAGCACTATTTGTCTAAAGCAAGATCTGGATACACTAAAGATTATATCAGCAGTAGGTAAGGGAACAAACTATATTCTTGGATCAAGATTTTAATTCATTAAAATTTTTTATTTTTTTTTTGATAAATTAAACTTTTTATTAATGAGATTGTTAATCTTTTTGAATATATTTAAAGACAATTTGTAAATGAGAAACAAAACTAATACCAACATGGATTGGAAGATGATTTACGATATTATTTTTTCAAAATACCGGAAAACATAATTTTTTGTATATTCATTTGACAGAAAGTTTTAGATCGTTCTGGCTCTCAAGGATGTTTGAGCTTTAGCATTTGGCAAAATTGTGTTCTTTTCGTAAAATAATTTGGATAGAAAGTATTCTTTCAAATACCTGGACAATCCTTTCAGGAATATGTTTGGCCTGGTTACAACTTATATTTCAGGAATCTGTTTGGCCTGGTTACAGCTTATATTTTAGGAATATGTTTGGCCTGGTTACAGCTTATATTTCAGGAATATGTTTGGCTGGTTGCAACTTATATTTCAGGAATATGTTTGGCCTGGTTACAACTTATATTTCAGGAATCTGTTTGGCCTGGTTACAGCTTATATTTTAGGAATATGTTTGGCCTGGTTACAGCTTATATTTCAGGAATATGTTTGGCCTGGTTGCAACTTATATTTCAGGAATATGTTTGGCCTGGTTACAACTTATATTTCAGGAATCTGTTTGGCCTGGTTACAGCTTATATTTCTTTTTGGACGATATCCATTTCTAGGCGGAAAGTTTAGGTAAATAAATGAAATAAAATTCTTATGATGACGGGGTTAACAGAATGTCTCAAAAACAAACAAAAAACGAAAGAGTTTTTTCGTGAATGATGATAGACGAACAACATGAATCGTACAGAGAACTGAAATACCATCGTTTTTTAACGAAGGAAAAAAACATAAACGGACGATTAAAAACCGTTCAAACAATCTTGATAAAACTTTCATTTTTTTACAAAAGATTTTGAAAAAAACTATCGTTTTTTATTTCTTCTAACAAACTTTATAAAAAACTATTATCTTTATACAAAAATAACGAATTTCTTTGAACAAACAGTTTTACTGAACGATTGTTGAGTAAGAAAACGCACAAAATTAATGGAAAATGAACGTTAATTTTAAAAATGAACAAAATAAATTGTTTCTGAACGATTGAAAAAAATAACGAAATGGGTCGTTCACAAACAATGAACGAACAAAATGAAAAAAAAACCAAACGCGCCTCATCTCTATCCAGAAGTCATCCATTAGTATGTCTAATAAAAGTAAACTATCACAAAATCACCTATACTACTCCACTATGCCACTATCCCACTTTTCTACTAATTTCATCAGCAGCTAGATATGTTAATAAAAAATATAGAGAAAACGGAATATTGAAGACTATACCTCCTCCAAATTAAAAGTTATTTGGCTTAAAAAATTGAATTTTTTTTTTTTGGGGGGGGGGGTGTCACATTTTTTAGAATTTTGGCTTATACAATTTTTTTTCAAGTTTACAACCCCAATTGAAAAAAAAGTTGTTTTGTATTTTTCGATGAGGGATGTGAGGAAAAATCCGAAGAGTATCGTAACAGACAAATAATATCTCTATTATATTTTAGTATCATGTATTACACTGTTACCAAGAGAATCAGTAAAACAGCGCTAGGTGGGTCTAAATATAATAATTCACATTAATAAATCAAACAAAATACTTGAATAAAACAAAAATTCTATAAGAGAAATTTTATTTTCCATTTGTCAGTGTAAAAACAAGTTTGCTTTTCTTAATTTTTCATCCTAAATTCAGAACAATGCTTTTAATTTTTTTTTATAATTAAACACTTTTAATATTACAATACTAAATTATTTATAATTTTACCAAATATTCAGGATTTTTTGTCATGCTTTTCGGCTTTAGGAATAAAATAGTTGGATCAAGAATAAAACATTAAACAAAACATGTTCTTCATTAAAGGGAAAATTTGAAAAAAAAACTTTTAATTTATTTTTCTCTAAATTTCAGTGAGACTAAAATTTAAGTAATCTTTTGTGAATTTGATGTTGTTATTATGCAAGTAGCTGTACAATGCAAGTATTTGTACACGTACCTGTACAATGAAAGTATTTGTACACGTACCTGTACGACTGTCCGCTATAGCTTGAAAAAAAACCTCTAAAATGATATATGTCAATGAACATTAAATACACTATATAATTTAATCTTCATCTTTAAATTAATTACTTGATTCTAACAGTCGTCTTCTAACTCCACAGATTCATGGGTCTCACTGTTGGTAATTTTACAGAATTTGTTTACTTATTAGATCTTATCATTGTGTTTTTTCCTGCTTTTCTGTGTACATTTTTAAAGAAACGGTCTCAACACTGTTTTTAAATTTAAATAATATTGGAAAACTAGCTGAAGTGCGTGGCGTTGCCCGTGGGTGGAATTTAAAAAGATCGAATTTTGAAAAAAGTTTTTAATTTAAAAAAAAACTTAGATTTTTTTAAGCCTATATTTTACCCCCAGGGTGCCCATGAGTTCCCACAAAAAATGTCAGCCAATTTGGTGCGGCCGTTTGACCAACTAATATATGAGCGAAGAGCTTTATTATTTAGATAAATATATTCAAAAACGGATTGAAACTGTTTTATCTGTAGTTTCGCATTTTTTATCATGAATTCTGGGATTGAGACAGAATCCTTTGGAAACATTTTCCAGACTTTTCTTAAGATATTGGTGATGCTTCTAGGAGAGTTTGAGTTCAACGACCTGTACGCGGTAACAGTTTCTTGTCTATCAAATAACGGCACAGTCCGCTCAAATTAATTACTCGCTTCATTGTCTAATTTTCTAATCCTTATATCTTTGCAGCCAGATGTTGTATCCTGTAATGTTCAAAACTATAAACTCTACTAGATCACAAAGTCTAAGATCGAAGGTTTAACCCATCAGATTTCAAAGATTAGAAAATTCAATTAGAGGCGACTGCTTAGTACCTTTTTATTTAGAGCTATGCCTGTACGTATTCTGTAGTTCAGCCAGGGAGCAAGGGACTTCTGCCCCCTGCCCCCCCCCCTTCAATACTGTCAAGAGCTTTTAAATATATTTTTGATTTTTCGTGTCTTATTCATTTCTGATTCTTTTTAAACGTAAAGGGACTGTAAGCATAATTTCAAATACCTCGTCATGCAAAGATGGCAATGCCCGATTCACAAGGGTACCTTTAAAACTTTTGACTGATTAAAGGGACTGTAAAGGAAAAATGAAAGGGGGTATAGGCTGAAAGCTAATAACTTTAGCTCTCGATCGCGACCCATGAAAGTCGTATCTGATGTTCCTATCTCGAGAAACTGATTTACAACTTTGTCAAATTTACACGAAAATTAATATATATACAATTTTGTATAAAAGTAGTGGGTTTAGATAGATCAAATATAGCAAATATGCAACCAATCTGAAAACGATGATATCCCAGAGAAAGCTAATTGTAACAATTAGGTTTACTCCAATTCTAATTTTATATTTGTTATTTCTATTTTTTATAGATTTAATTCATAATATTATTTATACGTCCGTATTGCTTGACCAGAAATTCCACCAATGGCAGTGCAGTAAAGTGGTCACATGATACAGGCGGAGACACGTGACCAGTATACTGCTCTGCCATTGGTGATAGTTCTGGTCACGTGATTTAAGTTTAAGATTTTCAAAATTTTACATATATGAACTTTCGCATAATTTTAACACAGTTTTATATCAATTTCTCGAGACAGGAACATCAGATAAAACTTTCATGGGTCGCGATTAAGAGCTAAAGTGAATAGCTTTCAGCCTATACCCCTTAATTTTCCTTTACAGTCCCTTCAAGGTTGTCATTAATCTACGAAAACGCCTGAATTGGTTAACAGTTTAAAAACAAAGGGAGCTGAGTTTTTGCCCCAAACTCAAATTTTCATTTTCTAATCCCTATATCTTTTCAATTAGACCTTTGATATTTAAAACTTTTAATTCTGTTAGATCAAATCAAATCAAATCAAATTATATATTTGGCCATAAACAGTTCATGTAAGATGGATAATTATAAATTACAACAATATATTACAATTTAAGGCCGGGAGACGGAACTATTTGATTTGATTCGATTTGAGAAAAATATTAACTTGAAAAAGAAAGAAAAATATATTTAGAAATGTTGTAGCTCCTTGCTAAGTTTGAAATATCAAATGTGTACACCATCAGGTTGCTATAGGGATAAGAAAAATTAATCGTGTGGCAAAAGCTTAATTCCTTTATCCTTTATTCCCAGAGTAAAAATCTGAAGAAAATAATTGGTATTAATTATAATAAACCTATATACTTTTGGAGCGTGAAATCAGCTAGCATGCCATAAACGACTTACAATAAAATTATATAATCCTTCAAATTTATTTAACTACACTGGAGTTATTTTGACAGTTTTCACTATATTTTATTAAAGTGAAGAAATCATTGCACTTTATTTTCTTGTCTGTGCTGTAGAAATCCAATAGTCGTCACAATAGTTTTTTATTTGTCTTTAAAATACCATTGTGAATCGTGGATGGGACTCAGAAACAAAAATTTGTTTTTTAGAATTCTTCTAAATCTGGTAATCTGGCGCTAACATTTACTATGTTTCTTCTTCTGGGACTTATAGGTGCGTAACATTTTTCAAATTTTTTATTAAAAATTATTTAGAAATTAGTACAATATTTTTTGGAAAAGGTAGTTTTTCAAGAAACATTCGCTTTCGGATTTTTTGCTTTCGCACTCTAATTTTCAAAACAATCATCCTAAAATTTTTTGACTTTATGACACTGATTTTGAATTATTCAAAATAGGGTTGACAAATTCATATTTTTCAGTGTTTGGAACCATTATAATGCTTAATCTGATCGTAGCGATCATTATCACAGATATAGACTGGCTGCATCAGATGTCTCAGGTATCTTAGTATTGTTGTTTATTGTTTTAATTAGATTTTTGTATTCATTTTGATATATTCAAAATTTGGCATAAAGTGTGAAGAAAGCAAATATTTTCAAAATCATTTTTGATCCTGAAAGAAAATTTATGAAAAAAAAGAACCCAAAAATTGTTAAAAACCATTGTTTTTTGTTAGGTTCTACATTTGTTAAGGATAAAAGTATTTCAAAATTAAACCGAATACAGTTTATAAAGTTTTATTTTTTCTTTTAACCCTTTTTTTGCAACTTCATTAGATATAAAAAAAACATATTATACCCGTCAACATTCAACATATTTAAAGATATTCAAACAAAATATTTTTTATTTTCTAGTTTAAACTAGAAACATTAGTGGTGTCAAACAGCAAAAAAGTTTTAAATTTTAAAAAAATGAAACTTATACTTTTATAAGCCAATTCAGAGTGACCAATTTTTAAGAATTAAATTGGTAAATTTTTTGTCCTTAAAGTATGTCATTCATCATCAAACAAATCAAATTAGATTTTTTAAGTTGCTTCAGTGAAATTATTCAATTTTCAAAACCACACTATTTGAAATAAAATAGATCAAATTCTTATAACTTACATTTTATACATAATGATCCGAATTAAACTGACCAATATATAATTGATCCAAATTAATTTAGGAGCAAGGACTAAGAAACCAGGCTCTTCATGTTCTTCAAATACATTCTCTTCTCTCTATCTCAGATTGTTTAAAAAACAAGATTTCCAGACAAACATCCAGGTAGTTTAGGTACTTCACCAGACAAACATCCAGGTAGTTTAGGTACATTACGGGACAAACATCTAGGTAGTTTAGGTACTTTACTCGACAAACATCCAGGTAGTTTAGGTACTTTACCGGACAAACATCCAGGTAGTTTAGGTACATTACGGGACAAACATCTAGGTAGTTTAGGTACTTTACTCGACAAACATCAGGTAGTTTAGGTACTTTACCGGACAAACATCCAGGTAGTTTAGGTACCTTACTGGACAAACATCTAGGTAGTTTAGGTACTTTACTAGACAAACATCCAGGTAGTTTAGGTACTTTGCCGGACAAACATTCAGGTAGTTTAGGTACTTTACCGGACAAACATCCAGCTAGTTTAGGTACTTTACCGGACAAACATCCAGGTAGTTTAGGTACTTTACCGGACAAACATCCAGTTAGGTAGTTTAAGTACTTTACCGGACAAACATCCAGGCAGTAAAGGTGCCTTACCAGACAAACATCCAGGTACTTTGACGGTCAAAAGGAAAATCTTATAATCTACAAAAAAAAACTTCCAAGCTAAGCTCCTATTTAACCCTTTAACCATTTTACCCAAAAAGAAATTGTCAATCAATATTTCATATGCAGTTATTATAAAATCTATATTTACCTAAATATTTTACAGCAAAAAAGTGGAAGCATTAAAAGTTTCCAAGAAAGTGGTCAAAGTACCGAGAAGGTAGAACATTTTTATCTTGCACGCTTCCCTTTCAAATATTTAAAGAGACTTTTATTGTAATTTTAATGTTAAAGAAAGAAGCATGCTCAATCAACAACGATACTATATTGATACCTTTATATGATCAACAATTTGGAAAACTAGCCTTAGAGGGCGCTTCGCGCCCATCTTCTAAATTAATTGTGAACATGTTCTCTTTGTGTACATCGTAAAACAAAACAAAAATAATTCGCGGATTTTCACAACAAAGGAATTGAGTCTTTGCCACAAATTCTGATTTTTAAATCCCTATATCTTAACAACCCAATGGTGTAGACCTTAGATATGTCAAACTATGGCTTCTGTTATATCACACAATCAAAGTTTGAAATATCAAAGGTTTACATAATTTGGTTGTAGATATATAGGTATTAAAAAATTGGGATTTGTTGCAAAGACTCAATTCCTTTCGTGGATTTTTAAAATTTTCAAAAATTTAATGAAGATCGAATTTTGATGGAGACAAATATTTGAAATTTTGATCATTCATAAACCTTCCCTGGGGTCCCTAGATGTCCCACAAAAAATTTGGGCCCGATCGGTTTAGCCGTTTTGACGTTTATTGGATACAAACATACAAACAGACACCAAGACAGACAAGCCAAATTTATATATAGATAATTTAGTTTTTAATCTTGATAAATGTTAAATTTTGTAAAAAATTACCAATGTTTCTTAGTCACTTTTATCGAGAAATGACAAATGAAACAAAATCAGTTTTCTCAAACATACTTGGAAAGGAATTGACTCTGCCACAAACTCTGATTTTCTAATCCCAATATCTTTGGAACCCAATGTCGTAAACCTTTGATATTTCAAACTTATATTTTTTTAATCTAACAAAAGTCATAGTTTGAAATTTCAAAGGTTAACGACGTTGGAATCCAAAGATATTGGGATTAGAAAATCAGAGTTTGTGGCAAAGAGTCAATTCCTTTAATTCATAATTGATCAGAGACAACATGGATTCGGACATTACATTCTGTTTTATTATTACTTGACATTAACGTTTACAGTACTTTTAAACATTTTTGTTTAAATACAAAATGTTCCAATAAGCATGGAATTTTTTCAATTCGTCTCTCATTATTTTGTACACCCGTTGAAAATAATAAAAATTAATTGCAAATCTCTGATTTTATAATCCCTTTTTCTTAGCATCTCAATGTCGTAGACCTTAGATACTTCAAACTATGAATTCTGTTAGATCAAAATACCAAAGGTTTACAACACACACACCTTCGAATTAGAAAATTTCAGTTTTTGTGGCAGAGCCTAAATTTCTTTGTATTCTCCCGAAAACTTAAGAATATCTCAGTCTGTAAATAAATTAAATTTTAAATACCTTTTACTACCATCTAAATAGAAAATTTGGAGGCTTGCATGATTTTTGTATTTGCATTTGTAATGGCATACAAATGGGGACGTACACAGGAATACTTTACAAGGAACGAGGTGGGGGGGGGGGGGCTCAGTACGCCGGTGCCATATGGGCTGTGCCACCCTGCGAACCATAGCTTTATCAAGGGTGTGGGGCTTAGACATATAGCCCCCCTGTAAACGCCCATGCATCTAAAACTTTTATGTTAGTTTTAATCAATTATGTACATATTAGCATATAGCATGATATATTATAAGCTGTTTAAGAAACTAGGCATGTTTTTAGGATAATTCATAAACTTTATTGGCAATTTGTCAGAGCTTTTATTTTACTTTCATATCCGTGTTCCTGTACATAGATAGTGCTGTACATAAATAGTTAGTATAACACAAGGATTATTTTCTAGTTGTCCGTAAGAAAGTCTAAAAATAGAGCCACTCTCATATCTGCTCTGGTGTCAGATACAAGACAAGCCGGAAAATCTGTTAAACTCCAGATAACGGTTGGGCGGAGCAGGGCAGTTACTCCGAGTAGAAGCGGAGACGTGATAACGTTGTCCGAGACATAGAGAATATCGTATCCGCCATGTTTAAAACCCTGATAGATGCATTATAGATGATGGGATTCGAAAGACTGGTTATGGAAGAATTTGTCCGCCAACCGAGGCGGAGAAATCCCTGAAGTGGTCCATCTCTTCTCTGCTCATATTTAATTACTAATTAATAGTTCTGCTCTAGTGTGTATTCCTGTTCTAAACCTATTGTTTAGATCTAGATTGCTGCTCTAGTTCTGCTCTATTGTGTATTCCTGCTCTAAACCTAATGTCTAGATCTAGCTTGCTGCCTGAGTTCTGCTCCCATAATGTATGTTCCTGCTCTAAATCTATTGTTTAGATCTAGGTTGCTGCTCTAGTTCTGCTCTCATAATGTATGTTCCTGTTCTAAACCTAATGTTTAGATCTAGCTTGCTGCTGGAGTTCTGCTCCCATAATGTATGTTCCTGTTCTAAACCTAATGTTTAGATCTAGCTTGCTGCTGGAGTTCTGCTCCCATAATGTATGTTCCTGTTCTAAACCTAAGCTACCCTTGGATATTAAACAATCTGTTGGAGAAATTCTTAATTTGCAGGAAACACAAGTTTTAGACATAATATAATAAGTTTTTTAATTGTCCTTATACATTTTCAGAGTAAACATTATAAAAAACGTTTGCAAATCTATATCAATAAAAATAGCTTATAAATTGTAAATATTACAAAGCAAATTGGATTACAATAAATGCTTAAGCGTGCTTTAATTTCAAAAATTCAAATATTTCATTTATAGAAAAAGTAATATTCAAAACTTGTGATCAATCTAGGTTTAAAATTGAGAATCTTTTAAGCTCAGCGGACGTTAGATATCAGTCGGGAGTCGGGATGTTATCCGGGTAGCGGCCAATCTATGTCACTCGCTAATGCCGCAATGAATTCTAAGACAGAGAAAGAGAGCCAATTCTAGCCGCAGTGCTCTGCCACCGCGCCCAAGAAAGTGTCTAAACCTAATCTAACCCTAAAATATATACTAATCTGTCTCTTCTTATAATTTATTGCGGCATTCCGAGTAACAGAGTTTGGCCACTACCCGTTATTCAGTGAAACTCATGGGAAGGCGATATTTAACCAATCCTAAGTCTATTTAATGCTGTTACAAATCAAGTTTAGTTAAACCCAGAACTTGAGGAGCCATCAAAAGAATTTATTAAATGTCGTCTCAACAATTTTTTAATGGGTTTTATACTATTAAATATCTAAATCTTAGTAAATGTAAAAATAAATAAATAGTCATAAAATATGTGGGAACAGTTCATATAATCGTTGAATTAAAAAAACTAAATATCTGCAGCATTCCATTATCAGAAGGTTTAGAAAACGATATTTTATAAACGATATTTTGTATTCCTTACTTCATAAGTGAAACCCAGCTCATAAAGAAGACATTTCTGTAAAACAGAAATATGTCTTTTTATTTAGTTTTTAAAATTAACTTGATAATATTTGCATTACCGAAATATGTTACCATTTGTTCCGCAATCACTGAAATAAATAAATTCAACCAACTGCTAATTATTATTATTTGTGATTATAATTTGGAATGTTTAAATGTTAATATTTTGAAAGAAAAAGATAGGTTTTATTTTGATCAAAATCCTAAAAAATCCCAGAAATAGGAAAATTTTTATAGTAGTCTGTTCCGGCAATCTTAACTGCCTTTTTATCAGTACTTTGTCTCATTCTGATCGCTCCTTGACCTATTTAACAAAAATATATCCCTTTTTCTTTTTTCTTATACTTTTTTGCCGACCGCGCGTTTTAGACGACTTTAAAGTCGATACTGAATTCCCATGTTTATTGGGACACCCTGTATATACTTGGTATATACTCCCATTGCTTGATCGTTAATCTTTTAACATGAAAGTCAACTGCATGTTAAAAGTGTCTGTTTATGTTTTTATCAGTAAATGTAAATTAAACATGAAAGAAAGTTAAGTAAGTTTAGACAGGGGTCCCCATTTACCCCCTCAAAAAAATATTTGACTACGATTATTATTATTGAAACATTTTCACAGATAAAACACATGAAATTAAATGAAAGTTTGCATTTCTAGAATTTTGTTAAGATTTTGACAATTTTGGTTATATTTAATAAATGGAAACCTGGCCTAAGTTAGAAATATATCCGATAATATTTAAAGCACAAAAAGGCAGACCACATTTTAGAAATTCCAGGACGACCTTCATGTTGCCTTCTACCGTCTTATTGTGTCTAGAACATATAGAAAAGAGTTCTGGCTTGATTAAAATAATATTGTGTTGCGAGGCAAAAAACGAGACAAATAAACGGAATGTATATATATTGAAATCTAAGTTACATCAAAGGAATTTTATACCCTATATCTTTATTTGGTTTGGTTGCTTGATCGGAAAGTGAAAGATGGCAATCGTAGATCCTCCACAGGAATCCCCCCAGCATCTTGAGAGATTGTAGAGAAACAAGATGCTTATCTCTAATTATTCTTCTACGGTTTCTCCGGAGTCCGGGCTGAGGAGTGAGGACGGAACAGGGACTGGAGGAGAAAACCGATCCCGCGTCTTTGAACTTCTAGCTGCCGAAAGAGGTGTATGAAGACTTGGTGTCGGAGGTAACGGAGGCATCAGTGCATTGGAGGCAACAGAGGCATTGGAGGTACCGAAGACGGAGGTCCTTGAGCCACTGGAGGCCTACTCCCAGACAAAACTTCGGTAAACCAGTCTCCAGAAAGCATATTTACCAAGATGAGAAATTTGGTGATCGGAGTCAAACACTGCTCTTCTCATAGGCTCTGGAACTAGGGGATAGTGGATACCTGTAGAGACATCACAGAGTAACCCAGGTAAGCCGGAGACGGGAACGGAGACAATCTTCAGGGCGGAGGACTGGCGGAGGTCTTGGACTTTAAGACAAGACTATTGAAGTATGGACATTGCTACATAAGATATTCCTGGAACTTAAGACAGAGTAGGCGGAGACCGTGTAGATAGAACCTCAGCTGTATCTGGATTAGGACCAGGACGAAATAAGGCATCAGCTACCACATCTCTGCACCAGGGAGATGGCAAATATTACAATTGAACTCTAAAAGGAAATAAAGGTGGTGTTGCTGTATGGCAGACCAGGGGGCGGAGAAGACCTAAAAAAGGCATGTGTTAGAGGTTTTGTGGTCAATGAATAAAACAAACTCTTTACCTTCTAGGAGGAACTGGAAATGGTAGAGAGCAGAGTAGGCTGCAAAAAGCTCCCCGTCAAAGGCGGAGTATCTGGACTCGGCGGAGGAAATCTTCTTAGAGTAGAAAGTCAATGGAGCCCAAGGACCTGCAACATCTTGTTAAAGAATAGCTCTGATGTGAGAACCAGAAGCATCCACAGAGAGGGAACCTTGCGGAAGTATCTGGGTGCACAAGGGTTGGAGCCTTAGAGAGAACAGACTTGGCAGGGGAGAAAGCTTGGCTCATTCTCCAGAGGTATGGTTCATCCAAGCAGATAATCAGTTTCAAAACAAAAGGATAACAGTCTCCCGCACCAAGTTTACCCACTGTGTTGCTTCATTGCCCCAGGATGTGGCTTGTAGACTTCTGGACCTTGTTTGAGCTCCTCCTGTTGAGCCTTATGAGGCTTTAAGAAGACGCCTAATTCAGATGTATTCCCTGAATGTTTTCCAGAGGTACCAGACTTTGCAGAGTTTGTCTTCATTGTCCCACCAATGCAGATGGACAATATGTTGATCCTCCTCCCTAAAGACGAGAAACCAGGATTTTTCTTTGGAGGTTTGTTTATGGACCGTCTCCCACCTCTCTGAGTTCATCAGTGACCCTGTGGGACTGGGATGGCTCTTAGTGGTGAAAAGCTGTGGACGCAGCATCCCTGTACAAGTTTTATCTGATCAGTTTTAAAATGTGTATGCTTTGCCGCGTAGAAACTCGTCCACGAGGTCTGGACCTTGTTCCCAGGTTCCCAGTTCTGCCAGTCGTTTCTGTTCCTGTTCGGTTCTGCTGGTTTGGTTGCTTGGTCTGGAAGTGGAAGACGACAATCTAGCTGCTCCACAATTGTAAACAATAACCAGAATTTTCGGACCGGCAATCAGTACCATAACATTTTTAATCTGTTGTTTGTTTATGACATTTTTCCTATATACACCCTGTAAGCATCTTCTTTGCTATACAACATTTCTTTTATGAAAAATAGCCCCCATCACATTATCCAGTAAAAAACGGCATATATGAATATGAACTGTACAGCTGTTGTTGCGCGCACTAGTTCATAACAATTCACAAAGAGATATCCTTTAAACCTTTCCCTGGGCAACAAGACATCGTCAGTTTATATTTCAAAAAGTGGACATTGACAAGTACAGTAATAGCCAGAAAACTGTGATATAAGAAGACGACATTAAAGCAAAAATTAAGTGTATTTGACCTTGTTACAAAGCAAAAAGTTTGACTAATAATTAACTTATTAACTTATTAAGTTAAATTGGTCTGTTTACAAGGCACAATTGGCGTGTTTTATGTTCATTGGACTATTTAAAGTCTAACTTTAATCTAAAAGTCGTCTTCCTAATGAACATTTTCAGATTACTTAAAACACGAAATTTTCTCCTGCATTCTTGATCAGGAAAAGGTTTAATAGGTGCAAAAGTGAAACAGACATGCCACTGTATAACAATTGGTTCGTATGTAAATAACGTCTGTACAGTTCCTTTAGGTTTAGAATCCCTGTAAAATGTTTGATTAGACGGACCCTGATGTTTAGATTATTTTAGACTTCTTGTCAGACTTTAAATACCTTTATCAATCAGTTCAACATAGTTATCTATATCAATCAGTTCAACATAGATATCTATATCAATCAGTAAACGACAGATATCTTTTCTATCAGTACAGGATAGATATTTAGATTAATCAGTACAAGATAGATATCTATATCTATTAGTTCAGGATATATATCTATATCTATCAAACAAGATAAATATCTTTATCCGTCAATACAAAATAGATATCTATATCAATCGGTTGAAGATAGATATAAATATCAATCAGTACAAGATAGATATCTATATCCATCAGTTCGATAATATTTAAAGCACAAAAAATATATATATATATATATATATGTATCAGTAAAGGATATATATCTATATCTATCAATACAAGAAAAATATTTTTATCCATCAGTACAACATAGTTATCAATATCAATCAGTTCAAGATAGATATATCTATATCTATCAGTACAGGATATATATCTATATCAATCAGTACAGCATAGATATCTATATCAATCAGTTTAAATTAGATATATATATCTATCAATACAAATTAGATATCTATATCTATCAGTACAGGATATATATATATATATATATATATCAATCAGTTCAAATTAAAGTTCGATATCTATCAGTACAGGATATATATCTATATCAGTCAGTGCAGGATAAATATCTATATCTATCAATACAAAAGAGATATCTATATATATCAGTGTAGGATATATATCTTTATCAATCAGTACAAGATAGTTATCTATATCAATCAGTAAACGACAGATATCAGTTCAGAATAGATCTCTATATCAATTAGTAAAAGATAGATACCTAGCTATATCAATTAGTGCAAGATAGATATCTATATCAATCAGTACAAGACAGATAGCCATTTCTATCAGAACAGGATGGATATCTATATCTATCAATACAAGACAGATATCTTTATCAATCAGTACAGGATAGATATCTATAACAATTAGAAAAAGATATATATCTATATTAATCAGTACAAGATAAATATCTATATGTATCAGTACAGGATAGATGTTTATATCAGGATGGGTCAAGGATTCAATGATGGTATATCCTGCCACCTAGTGATGATAATAATAGTTATGTTTGTGAATAGTTCCTTAGCTGAACAGTTTTGTAGATTTCAACAAGAGTAAGTAGGGCGGAAACATAATATATTTATATAACCTGACATTGGACAAGTTTAGGGCGGAAACATAATATATTTATATAACCTGACATTGGACAAGTTTAGGGTTGAAACATAATATATTTATATAACCTGACAGTGGACAAGTTTAGTGTGGAAACATAATATATTTATATAACCTGACACTGGACAAGTTTAGTGTGGAAACATAATATATTTATATAACCTGACATTGGACAAGTTTAGGGCGGAAACATAATATATTTATATAACCTGACATTGGACAAGTTTAGTGTGGAAACATAATATATTTATATAACCTGACACTGGACAAGTTTAGTGTGGAAAAATGATAATATTTAGATACCAGACAGTGGACAAGTTTAGGGTGGAAACATGATAAAATTTATATAACCTGACAGTGGACAAGTTTAGGGCGATAACATAAAAATATTTAGATACCTGACAGTGGACAAGTTTAGGCTGGAAACATGATAATATTTAGATACCTGACAGTGGACAAGTTTAGGGTGGAAACATAATAATATTTAGATACCTGACAGTGGACAAGTTTAGGGTGGAAACATGATAATATTTAGATACCTGACAGTGGACAAGTATAGGGTGGAAACATAATATATTTATATAACCTGACAGTGGACAAGTTTAGGGTGGAAACATAATAATATTTAGATACCTGACAGTGGACATATTTAGGGCGGAAACATAAAAATATTTAGATACCCGACAGTGGACAAGTTTAGGGCGGAAACATAAAAATATTTAGATACCTGACAGTGGAAAAGTTTAGGGTGAAAACATGCAAATATTTAGATACCCGACAGTGGAAAAGTTTAGTGTGGAAACATGATAATATTTAGATACCTGACAAGGGACAAGTTTAGGGTGGAAACATAATAATATTAAGATACCTGACAGTGGACAATTTTAGGGTGGAAACATGATAATATTTAGACACCTGACAGTGGACAAGTTTAGGGTAGAAACATGATAATATTTAGATACCTGACAGTAAACAAATTTAGGGTGGAAACATAATAATATTTAGATACCTGACAGTGGACAAATTTAGGGTGGAAACAGGATAATATTAAGATACCTGACAGTGGACAAGTTAAGGGTGGGAACATAATGATATTTAGATACCTGACAGTGGACAAGTTTGGGGTGGAAACATGATAATATTTAGATACCTGACAGTGGACAAGTTTAGTGTGGAAACATGCAAGAAATGTCTTCATTTTATTCCAGATAAGTTATTCAGGTAAAAAAAACTAAGGTCGTAGTTTCAAGCGACTAAGTAATTATGAAATGGGATGGGATGTACGATCCTCAAATCTTTAACACTTATTCTGATCAGTTCTTTAAAAATCATCAGTTTTAAATCGTGGTTTCTCTAAAAGAGTGACTTTCATACATCAGAAAAATAATGGATAAAATTGTCAGAGATTAACACTTTTAACGCTAGAAAATGAAGAAATCTTTCACATTATCTATCAGATAAAGGGTTTTCTATGAATCGAGAAGGCCCAGTTTGATGAGAGAGTTACATCAAATTTTAAATTCTTGGGATTCAACTTTTAGGATATTTAATTTCTCCTTATTGTGAAGGTCCAACGCGTCTGTAATGTCAAAGGAGACAAAAGAAGAATTTACGCAATATTTTCATCAGGTAAAATTTTATCCTATTTTTTTTATAAGTAAGAAGCAATTTTAAACCATTGCAAATTATAAATTCCTTACAGCGGCATTTCTCTAGTGAAAAAATGATTGCATTAACTTGATGCACAGATGTTATTTTTAAACCTTTTGTTCAGGCATATTTGGGAAATCTTACGAAAACAGAGAAAATAGAAATTATTTTGTATGTTGAGAAATATTTAGAGGTTAGTTTATTTTTATTTTTATTTAATTCACCTTAACCTTCAGCTTGACTGTTCATCACGCGCGCTGAAAACTGTTAAAATTCTAGCTCTATCAGAACATCATTACGTGCTTTAAAAATAGAGTCAAACATTTTATCTAAATTATATAAAAAATATTCTTCCGCCAAGTACGCATTGTTGGCTGTTGCTATACCTAGCGGTTTCTATACGTTCAGTGCTGAAAACTTTAGAATGATGGATATCAAGATTAATGCTTTTACTCCTGGTTTTACTAAACCCGAGATTACTTTAATACGCATTCGATATCCAAGAAAGAAGTATAAAATTCAACCAATCAGTGAATCATGTTAAGATGTACTCTTTAACTTTGAAAAACCGGTTTTTTCTGGTGTTAATTGTGTCATATCAATTGAACTAAACATTGATTAAATTAATGCAAGTTTTGGATTAATGTTTGTTAAGACTCATTTAAAATGATGATAGTCCTAAAATGTGAAAAATATATTTTTTAAAAGGTTCATATTAACATGATTAAATTGATATTTGCTCAAATGCTCTGAAAGCAGACTTGTGAACAGCTGACTTTAATTCAATCGGATATTAGTCCAATCGATATAGCATTGTATCTGTAATTGTTATCAAACGTAACTTTTATTCAGTAGGGATATCCAAAAAAGAGGATTAAGAATAAAATCAAAAGTGTGTACATTGGATACTCAGATTAAGCAATCAGGATTAAGGATATCTCATTCTAAAGTTTTAAGCTCTGTTAATATAATGTTTGACTCCTTGAATATGTGGTTCCGATTTTATAAGAAACAAACAAAAAAGAAAAAACCTGCTGGCGAATTAAAGTAAGAATTTGCCAAAAGGGAAGCAATTTGTTAATTTTACAACCTCCAGGATCTATCTATATCCAAAACAAAAATCAATTTTTTTTCTAAATTTTTTCATGAATTTAAAATTATTTTTGTTTTGCAGGATCCAGATGATGGTCGATTGTTAGAGGATTGTTGTTCAGCTGCAGAAATATGTTGTTTACAAACTATATCCAGGTGCAGTACGTTAAGAATTGTACAGTTGCAGTACAGTGCGCTGCAGTATAGTGCATCAAAGTAGAGTTAACCACAGTACATAACATTTCAGTTCAGTTGTTTATAGTACAGCACGGTTATACTATAGCATAGTTCAATATATCTCAGTACAGTACATTATAGTAAAGTACAGTATATTATTAATATTAGTGAGAGTACAAGGAGTACTGATATCTGCCCCTCTACTTGGGATGGATGGCAGTGCTGGAGTGAACCAGGAGAAACAGGTAGAAATTTTTTTTTGGAAATTTTCCTTCGAATTAAGATTTGATATGCAAAGTATATTTCCAGTAAAGGACTTTTTTAATTTATTGATTTCATTGTTAATTATCCAATTAATAATTTTTCTGTTAAAATTTGTGCTTATTTACAAAAGAGCTGTAAAACATCTTTTAAATATCATTTAATGTTTAAATAAATGTAAGACAAGGAACTATATACAGGAACGCCTAACTCAGATATACGCATATTATGTATTGTACACTGTGGGAGGAATGTAAACAAACCCAGTGCCCCAACAGAAGTTGAAGAGAGAGGACTAAAGCTTTGACGTGATATTACAGTCCAACAAAAAACAAGTTAATATATCAAGTTAGAGCGAATAAATATGATTTTTGGCTTTCTGGTTAACATGAAAAACACAATAGCAATATATTCTCATTCCACCCCTTGGGCCCTTTTCCCTCAAAAATGATGCGTTGCCCCTGAATTCTTTGTTTTGATCTCCTCCCACTGCAGTACACAGATTTGACGCATCAGATATGGCGGTTCCTGGTCTATATAATTCTTGATGTAAGATACCGCCAACCATTTAATATTAAAAGCATACTTGAAATGTTTTTTTTTTAAATATCTTGACTTTAATTTAACTCTTTAAATGTTGTTTAATTCATTAATTGACTATTGCTTATCACACAACTTTGGATAACTACCCTGTTTCCGATTGCTCTCTTCTAGTTGTTCCAAATATATATATATTATGTTTTTAAATGCAGGCATGGAAACTGTCCTAGATATTTAAAATCTATCAATATAATAAAGCTCTTCGCTCATTTATAACTTTGTTGAGTAAACTAATGGGTACCCTCGGGGTAAAATAGTCTTAAAAATCGAATTTTTTTTCTTTCAACAATTTTTTTTTCTAATCAAATTTTTTTTATATTTGATTTTTTCAAAATTACACTTCAGCTAGTCCTAAATATATATTTTTTATAATGCATGACATGTTGTCCTATGAAAACTGTCCCAAATATAAAATTTTATTTTTTTTAATCCAGGCATGTTATCCTATGGAAACTGTCCTAAATATTAAAATTGTATCTATATAATAAAGCTTTCTGCTTATTTTTGTTTCAAAAATCAATTTCTTTTAATAAATCTATTTTTTTAATCGAATATTTTTTATATTTTTTTTAATTCCACTTCAGCCAGTGTTAAAACATCCAGAGCTGGGCATGTTATCCTATGAAAACTGTCCGAAATATCTCTATTTTTATGTTTTAAAATCAAGGTATGTTATCATATGGAAGCTGTCCCATTTATATCTATTTTAATGTTTTATAATCAAGGTATGTTATCCTATGGAAGCTGTCCCAAGTATATCTATTTTTATGTTTTATAATCAAGGTATGTTATCCTATGGAAGCTGTCCCAAGTATATCTATTTTTATGTTTTATAATCAAGGTATGTTATCCTATGGAAGCTGTCCCAAGTATATCTATTTTTTTACACACGGACGTCAGGGGACTTTCTCTTGTGACAGTAAGTGAAGAAATGTTTATAATTATCTTTCTTTTAACATAAACAATTTAAACATCCTTGATCTGTGATCTTAGACTGAATAAATATAGAAGTACAGACTTCTTAAACTGTTTATTATTAGGACAAGCTGAGAGATTTTGTACAGAGGAGGGTTGGTTCAGGTATATGAAGGGGTATATACAGAGCGTCCCATATCATATTTGATTATCTCCAAGCTTTAACGCCAAAATAAACAACATAGAACTCGAAAAACCTAACCTTTTCTGCTAGAGAATTTATGATTTATTCTTCTTAAATTTCTTACAAGTCCCGAAAAACGTAGTTTAGACCCATTAACAATCTAATATGATATGTGACACCCTGTATATGTATATATATATATATATAAATACATCAGTATATTTATTTTGAGAGAAAAAAAATATAATGGAAAACTTTAAGTTAAAAATGAAATTCATAAAAAAAAAACATGAATCATAATTGTTTTAAAACATCCAATTATTTCTATTTTGTATTGTATCTTTACTTTCACAGAAAAGCTATCATATAAGATTATGCCATTTTGTATGTATGTATTGTAAATTGAACACTATACACTAGTGTGTGCCCCAGAAAAAAAAGAAAGTCTCCATATTAGAATTTCAGGGTTGCAATGCAAATATAAAAAATTCTAAGTGTCAAAATTTCGTAATTTAAACATGTAAACTAACAAAATTAAAGTGTATCAGGTAACCCCTCTCTTATAGATTAGCATGTCTGAATCAAACAGTACCATTAAAAGCGTTGTCTGATCAACATTAAATCAGATATCAGTGCTTGTCGTTGAAAATTGGTAAAGGAATTGAGTCTTTGTCACAAACTATGATTTTCTAATCTCTATATCTTTGTAATCCAATGCCGTAGACCTTAGATATTTCAAACTATAAATTCTGTTAGATGAAAAAATATAAGTTTGAATATCAAAGGTTTACACCGTCAGGTGGAAAAAATATAGGTATTAGAAAATCAGAGTTTGTTACAAAGACTCAATGCCTTTCAATTGTGGTATCTCCGTAAATGTGATTTTCGGATTTATGTTGCAGAAACAATGAACTAAATTTTTATAATTAAGCAATATCCAAGCTAATAAGCCACTTAATTGATCAGATAATGGTTTAACAAAAACCGTTGTTAACCGGACATGCCAATCTATACATGAAGGGTCACATTATACAGTGGTCGGTGTTTATATCAATACAATGAATGCAAAATTTCTATTTAAATTTTCATTTTTAACAAACCTTTTCAAATTAATAGTTTACAAGTTAACAAAGAAAAGCTCTTTGTGTCCATGTTTATGTGTATTCATGCTGTTTAAAGCTTGGAAAAAATCCAAATTTTGAGTCGAAATTCGTCTTCAATGTATTGATATTTACGACGTGGACTGGTTTAAAACTACATTCTCTTTAAAACTAAACCAGACGTGGAAACTATTCGTACGAGTGGACTAATTACCAAACCTGTTCCAAAACTAAAGATATCATAAAGTGGGAATATACAAGGTAAATCATTTTACTAATCTGTATTTTTTAAACCTTTTTTTTGTTTTTTGTTTTGTATCCAATAAACTTTCAAAACGGCTGGACTGATTAGACCAGACCCGATTAAAAATAACAATATTGACTCTTTAGAAAATTTAATTTTAACTAAAATTTCAACAAAATTTTAACTAAAATTTTAATAAATTTTAACTAAAAAATCAATAAAATTTCAAGTTTTGTGCATGATGAACGAATGAAAATGCCTGCTTAAAATGCATTACTTGAAAGCTTTAGGGAAAAGTCCTTTTATTTTTTTTAATCCAGAAAATCTCTTTTTAAACATATCTTTTAGAATTAGAAAATTATAGATTTTTGTGCCAGGGGTCAAGTATGTAAACGGCACAAAAAAAACAATGAAAATGTTTGGATGAAAGTTGGTTTTCTGGTTCTCACTGTATGTAATTTAAGAAAATATCTTTAGATTGTTCTTTTACTTTCTTTCTGTCTGCCTCCTAATACCAGCAATCATTATTTTTCAACTGAATAGGTAAATAATAAATTTTATAACTTTTCAATTGAACAGAGGCCGAACTTAAAGAATTTGAGCCGCAGCTTAAATTTAAGACGCGACTCAAATATGGTTAGTTCCATTTAAACTTTAATGTTTCAAAATTTAAGCCGGCGCTCTAGTGGAACCGGTTTTTGGCGGATTTGAGACGCGGCTCAAATTTATTAAATTCGGACTCAGATAAACAACATATTATCATGTTATATGATTTTTCAATTAAACAGATAAACAACAGATTTTAAGATTTTTAAATTAAGCAGATAAACAACAGCTTATATAATTTCTTCAATTGAACAGATAAATAACAGTTTTTATAATTTTTCAATTAAACAGATAAACACCAGCTTATATAATTTTTCACTTGAACAGATAAACAACAGATTTTATAATTTTTCAGTTGAACAGATAAACAACAGATTTTATAATTTTTCAATTGAACAGATAAACAACAGATTATATACAGTGAATCCCAGATATATGAATATATAGCAAGAGTTTTTTTAATGTCGTATTACATATTTAAGATCAAATGCCGCGGAAAAATGAGTTTAATACATAGCCCTGAAATATGAATGCAATTGATATATTAATATTAAACTCATTTTTCCGCGGCATTTGATCTTAAATATGTAATATGACATTATAAAAAACTCTTGCTATGTATTCATATATCTGGGATTCACTGTAGTTTTTCAATGTTCAATCTTATTTACTGTATCAGAGAATTGCAAAGGTTTATATCTTCAACACTGTTTTAGTAAGTTCAATGTTTCTCGAATAAAGCTGCATAAATACTTGTTTCTCAGTCTTCTTCTCTTCATTCTCTCAACAATCATTTTCAGGTAATTCAGGATTTCCTATTTTTTAAAAGATACTGTTTACGTTTTTCATATTACATGCCTGATTTACATCAATACCCATTACACCTTTATCTGAAAACCGAGTAGATGGATAGATAGATAGATAAAGTTTATTGCTAAAATACATGTATCTGTGTACAGAACGAGTTTACAAATACAAATTGTTAATTATATATTAACAGTACAAGCATAAAGCAATTAGTTGGAAAATAGCTCTTGGCTGTTTTGATTATTTTTTCCACCTAATTTTAATAATGATAACAACACATTTCAATAGATTTAAGGATAAAAATTAGAGATCAGGGTGCGATTTTATCTTATGCAAAATAGTTTATACATTTATTCGAATAACTAGAGTTTAAAGTAATTTTCTGACATGTACACAACAAATATCAAAGCATATTAAAACATATCTAATTAGTTTTACATGAATAGCATTTCGGTTTATAACACATTGTCATGTAATTTTCAAACAGAGGATTTAGTATTCTGTTTTTAAATATACTTAGAAAGATATTAATATCTTAAAACATGTTTTAGTCATTGTCTCTGTTATTCAAATCCAAAAGTCTCTCAATTTAAAACCATCACTTTTCAGATTAAAAAACAAGGATAGTTTCAAATATTTTAATCATACTAAGGGTATTTTATTGTGAATAAGGCCTACAGGAATTTTTTAACTCATGTTTAATTTTATGTTTGTATATTTTTTGCATTTAGACTTATTTATTTTCTGCCATCGCTTGATCCAGACTTTTCAGAGGATCCAGTTATACAGGTTTAATATTTCTTTTATTTTTTTTTTATTTCAAAACAAAGTTTGACCTAAAAGTATAAGCAACACTTCCCCATTGTCTACGCTAATATGCTTAAAGGAATTGAGTATTCGCCACAATTGAGCCTTTTTAACCTACATCTTTGTATCCCGGTTTTGTGGATATTTCAAACTATGAATTCTGTCAGATCAAATTATCTAAGTTTACACCATAACATTGTTAAGATATAGTGATTAGAAATTTGAGTTTGTGAACAGGACTCAATTACTTTTCATTAGAAATAATTAGAAATGATGTATTTGCTTTGTTCTTGAAAAGAAAAAAAATCTTAATAGAAATGTATTTTTTAGAATACTTGGGCTTGTAATATTTTGACAGTTCTCACTAAATACTTAAGATTATCAAACTATGCTTGGATTTGGTAAGTAGCAGGGTATATACTTTAAAGATTTATCCTCCCCTCCTGGGGGGTGGAGGGGGGGGGATGAATTTTTAAGAGTTTGAAAAAATGGACATTAACCTGGAGTTTTTTCCCTTCTCTTGAATTTTAGTTAACCAAACATCACAAAATTTAGTGAAAAAAATCCTCGAATAAATATAGCCTAGCACCATGCTCATATATTGAATACTAGCTGAAGAACCCAGTGTTGCCCCAATTTTAAAAACACTAAAAAAATTATGAAACAAAGTTCTATTTTTTTAACTTGGTTGCCAACGCCGGGTACTTTGTTGGGGTTCTCATGGATTCCCTCAAAAACTTCATCCAATTTGACCAGCTATAAAATATATTTATAGATGTTAGGTACTTTTCCAAAGTCATTTCCCCAAACGGCAACTTCCCAAGGGTATTTTCCAAGTGCTAAGTTCCCACGGGTATTTTCAGAAGTGGCAACTTCCAAACTGTGCAATTTCCCAAGTGGCAACTTCACAAGTCTATCCCAGCTGCATCTCTCAACCTCATCAACCAGTCTCTTTATCTTAAATAGCCATCACATTAAGAAGACGACATTTAAAGAAGTTGTTTGAAATTGTAAAAAAGGAGGTAGTTTAATTTAGATTTTAGCAGGTAAACTAAGTCAATTTTCGTATTAAGGGAGCTGAGACAATTTGTTCAGGTTAGTCTGAAGAATAAGAAAATATTATAAAAATCACGATATTTACTGTCATTGCTCAGGCGTTACAGATTTTGTAAAAAAACGTGGTTTTTTTCTTAACACATTGCACATTTTCACACAACCCTTCAAAACTGACGTTTATTTTATGGTGCGTCATTTTTAATATTCATATTGCTTTTAAAAATACGCCATTTTTTGTGAAAATCAGAATTTAGATTTGCAAAAAAAAAAGTTTTACAGTTTACATTAAGAGAAATCATCCTTATTACATATTAACACTAAAATATTGAGATCTAAATATATATTTATTGCGTGACGCGGCTGGATTTTTTAAAATCACACTTTAAAGGCCCTAAATATACCATTTAAAAAAGTAGTTTTGCCCGGAAGGGTCAAATGTGGTGGTACGGAAGGGGAAATAGTGGTGGCTCATGGCTGCCGGAAGAGAAAAAAGGTAATATGTGGCTCGGAAGGGGAAATAGTGGTGGCTCATGGCCGCCTGCCTTCCCCCGCTCGGTGTACATGAGTTCTGTAGAGAGAAATTTAAGTTAGTTTAGTCCTTCTCATGTCCTTCTTCAGTTCTCTTCAATATGATTTATTGCTCAGTGAAATATTGTTGTTCAAATAGTTTCATTCCCGGAGTTATTTTACACCCTATTATGAAATCCATTAAAACACCAAACCACCCTGCTCATCATTGAAGTACACTTTGACCCCTAGAAGTATGATTTCGTGGACTGTACAATTCTTGGTGATTTTGCGTACATATGCTATCTATGTTTATTTATTTATCTATGGTTGCCGCTAGGGAAATTGCAAATTTGGGAAGTTGCCATTTTTTTACAATTTATTTTTAAATTAAAAATTTTTTACAAAGTTTTTAAAAGAGCAGGGAATATTTTATTTGACTTGTGTGTTGTTTTTAGCTGATTTGCAGTTTTCATTTTTCCAGGAATGCTGACTCAACTGATTGAAGGTTCAGGTTCAGATTCATCGTTCAATAAGCTTACAGGTTGAAGAAAAAAAAGTTCACTGCACGTGGGGTTTGAAAATTCTGTGGATGTTAATTGTCAGAATTCCGCCTTAATAATGACAAATAGGATAAGAAAGGTTAGGAAAGGAGTGGATATTTTCGACAAAAGAATTTTGGTTCTTGTAAGTTCATCTTGGACACAGTGCTTCAGAATACAGCCTCGTCTACATCAAGCGTAGTGTAGAGAAACCCCTCCTTTTCTGCATTATTATTTTCTTGTTTCTGGCAATAGTGAGGGGGAAGAGAACCACAGAGAAACCCCTCCTTAACTTTGCACTGTTATTTTCTTTTTTTCCCAAGTAGGGTGTGCTACCATGTTATTTCACTGGAAACTGGAGAGAGTTGTATAAGAACCTGACTGTGCTGAGCTCCTTGACGCTTACACATAGAACCAGATTCAATCAAAAGAATTAATGTCGTTCCGACGAGTTAAGATACTTATTTAAAGCTGTCAGAAGCAAAATCTGGATCCAGCTAGGTAACAAAACTCAATTCTCCATGTTAATACAGCGTTAAAGATTAATGCAGGCCTTCAATGTTTCTTGTTGTTCCGTTTATTTTTTTCCATTTATGTGCAGGGGTGGCTAGCTAAAGTTTTTCTAGTCATTTTCTCTCTCTCACCCTGTATCTCTGAGTACTCTTAGAAGCGCCAAGCCAGAGCCAGTTGTGCTAGATGTATACTGAAGTTGTCACTTGTGAAATTGTCATTTGGGAAGTCGCCTTTCGGAAAGCGCCTTTAGGAAAATGCTTAACACCTATTTATATAAATAAATATGTATTGAGCAAAGACTTTTATTACAGAAAGATATAAAAATGGTTAAACCTATAATACAATTTTTTTAAATTTAGGAATGAAGGTTATTACCTTAACAGACTTTTACAGAACACCTTTGAGGATAAAGTAGCATTCAGCTTTCTACATTTCGTTGGATGGGGTAAACTAATGAACAAAACAAATTTTTTACAAAATAAATCTAATTTTTTCTTTACAGATAAATTTAAAAATTTAGTTGTTCCTGCATTTCCTACAGTTGTGTACAGTATACTGAGAAGTAGGGAGGAAGGTTTATACTGCTGGGCCTATCCATCCTCCAATGTAAGTAGGAAGGAAGGTTTATACTGCTCGACCTATCCATCCTTCAATGTAAGTAGGAAGGAAGGTTTATACTACTGGGCCTATCCATCCTCCAATGAAAGTAGAAGTAAAATGGAGTAAAAATCTTTTGCCAGGTTTTTTTATTTTCCATGCGCATTTTGGTGCTCAAAAACATATATTTAATAAAGGACTTGGTTATTTGACAATTTGACAATTTAACCTTTGTAATCATGATAAGAATTGTTGTACAGATCCAGCTTACTTTAATTGAGCTATTAAAGTAATTTCAAGCCTACCCATTAAGAGTCATTAGTATTTTCTGGTTATCTAAATTTCACTTTAAAAAATGCAATTTTCACAAAATGTGATATTAATAAAGATATGAAATAAATAGCTTGAATCTGAAAGAAAATTTAACCCTAAAAGACATGAATCTATTTAATATGTTTTATCATTATTTAAATTTTTAGATTTGGTTTGAATGGGTGATAAACATTCCTGGCTTGATTGTAATTCTCAGTAATCTATTTTTTTTCTTCAATATCACCAGGTAACAGGGGTGTATATAAATCTAATGTTTTTCTTCAATATCACCAGGTAACAAGGGTGTATATAACTCTAATGTTTTCCTTCAATATCACCAGGTAACAGGGGTGTATATACAACTCTAATGTTTTCCTTCAATATCACCAGGTAACAGGGGTGTATATATAACTCTAATGTTTTTCTTCAATATCACCAGCTAACAGGGGTGTATACAACTCTAACGTTTTTCTTCAATATCACCAGGTAACAGGGGTGTATATAACTCTAATGTTTTCCTTCAATATCACCAGGTAACAGGGGTGTATATACAACTCTAATGTTTTTCTTTAATATCACCAGGTAACAAGGGTGTATATAACTCTAATGTTTTCCTTCAATATCACCAGGTAACAGGGGTGTATATAACTCTAATGTTTTCCTTCAATATCACCAGGTAACAGGGGTGTATATACAACTCTAATGTTTTTCTTTAATATCACCAGGTAACAAGGGTGTATATAACTCTAATGTTTTCCTTCAATATCACCAGGTAACAGGGGTGTATATATGACTCGAATGTTTTTCTTCAATATCACCAGGTAACAGGGGTTAATATAACTCTAACGTTTTTCTCCATTATCAATAAATACCCCTCCTTTTTCTTCATCCCTTCCTTCCCCATTTCTTTCCTCATTTTTCTTCCCCCTACTCCTTACCCCTTTCCTTTCCCCTTCTCTTCCCCTTTTCCTTTCTCCTTTTCTTCCCCTTTTCCTTATCCTTAAACTTCCCCTTTTTTCCCTTTCCCTTCATCTTTTCCTTCCCTTTTTCCTTTTCTTTTTTCTTCCCCTTTCCCTTCTCCTTATTCTCTCCCCCTCCCCAGACATCGGGCCAGTTAATAAAACAATTTTAAGTGCTTAACCAAAATTATTATTTAGGATTCTTGTGTTTAAACTAAATTATTATTTAGGATTCTTGTGTTTAAACTAAATTATTATTTAGTATCTTGTATTTAAACTAAATTATTATTTAGGATTCTTGTATTTAAAATAGATTATTATTTAGTATTCTTGTATTTAAACTAAATTATTATTTAGGATTCTTGTATTTAAACTAAATTAATATTTAGGATTCTTCTGTTTAAACTAAATTATTATTTAGGATTCTTGTATTTAAACTAAATTATTATTTAAATTATTATTTAGGATTCTTGTGTTTAAACTAAATTATTATTTAGGATGCTTGTGTTTAAATTAAATTATGATTTAGGATTCACGTGTTTAAACTAAATTATTTTTTTAGAATTCTTGTGTTTTAAACTAAATTATTTTTTAGGATTCTTGTGTTTAAACTAAATTATTATTTAGGATTCTTGTGTTTAAAGTAAATTATTATTTAGGATTCATGTGTTTAAACTAAATTATTTTTTTAGAATTCTTGTGTTTTAAACTAAATTATTTTTTAGAATTCTTGTGTTTAAACAAAATTGTTCGAAAATCCAGCGCCAGCTGTGAAAACATGTTGCAAGCAAGTATTAATCTAAAAAAATCTAAAATATTTGGAAATCTCAACTATATATAAATACCCAGCCCTAATCATAATATATTTTCTCATGAAATAACGATTATTGTAGTCCTGATTAGGGAGCAAGGTTTCTATTAAATAAGGAAAAAATCATCCTTATAGATTAAGGGGATAATATATTTGGAAATAGAAAAAATATTCTAAAGTAAAAACAGGAAATAAGAACCAATGTTACATTATACTTGACACAATATAGTGATAAACTCAATATATGATCCCTGAATTTTTGGGAATTGATTTGAATTGACGTTGGTTCTACAGAACCAACGTCATGTAGAACCAACGTCAATTCAGAGAGCAAACATGAATTTACTCTCTTTAAATTACCCTTGGGCCTCCCTCTGCTCAGTCTGGTTTATCCAGAGGTGGGGGGCATCGTGGATATGCCCATGTCCAAACACACTTTGATTAAAGTTGTGTGTTTGCTTGTTTATACTGGACTTATAATGTTAGTCCCTGACATGCCAAACATCTACACCTTCATCATCAACTGTCTGGGGTTCACAGTAACGATGTCAGCTTCTGTTCTTCTATTTAGGTACTTAAACTCTAGACCCCCGGCGCAGAAAAATATTCTGAACAGGATCTTGGCTCTGCTGATCCTGTTGCTAGCAGCTCTAACCATCAGAAGCCTTCTAATGTCATTTGTAGCCTGCTTCTGGAGTATCCACCTCAGTGAGATTGTTATGATATATCCCATTTTAACAACTGCTGTCCTTTCAATCAGACTTTACATCTTGGCAGCAACTGCCACACTTTGCACTCTATCCTGTGGGAGACTTTTACTTGTCACCAATCCAGTTCTTTTCCACAACATACGTCATTCATCATCTGGTGCAATTGTAGCTGGGGCATTGGTTTTCATCTCTGTCTCTGTCTCTGTTCTTGACTTAACTATAGTGTGCAATGAAAACACAAACACAAGGTCATTATTCAATTTTAAAATGGAGATGGGAATTATTGCACAAGATGACTTCAAAACTACAATTCCAGTAACTGACAACCCAAATGCTACAAAATCAGAAAGTGAAAAGAATTTCTGTAATGCATTCCCAACTTTTCTAGTGTTGGTGATATGTTCCTTATTTCTGGAAACAGTTAAAGTACTTTTTGTTTTAGTTAAAGAGTTCCTGAAAAAGAAAAAGAAAATTAATCAAGTAAGACCAACTGAACTAATCGAAGTTATAACTGATCAATCAGATGTATTGAGAACAAATTCAGGCCCTAGTGGACAGCCAGCATTAAGGCGTTCTGAATCATTTCCATTACCTTATACGGTAAGGATAGTCAGCTGTCAAAGAAGGTGTTCCCTGCAAGCTGAAGAAGCTACAGGTCCAGAAGCACTTGAAGTTGACTCCACAGAAAATCAGAATACTCCCAATTGTACAATTGAGAACCTAAACAGAGCTGCAGAGGACGAGAATTTGATACTTGCTAAAGAGGTCATCACAAAACAATGCATGAGAACTGCAAGTATCGTTACAATGTTCATTGCAGCTGCATTATGCGCAAATCTCATAGTTACAAGTCCCATAAGCTCAGTAGTAGAGCTCACATTAGTCAGACTTACTGCTTACAACTTGGTGGTTTACTTAGTTCTATTCGATAAGGATGTTTTATCTTATTTTTTCAGCATTCTTGGCTTTTCATTGTTAAATATGAAACTTTAGTCTTAATCTTCGTGATAGTCATAATATCTCATTATAAATTTAGTTCGTAAGCTGTTTTGTATATTTCTTAAATTTATCTTGCAAGGGGGAAATGCCTGAAAGCCTGGTTTTGCAATAAGACAGCTTCAAGTATTTTCAAGCTGGTCAGGATTCCACCTAAAACTAAGCATCCAGTACACACTGCTATGATTTGTCTTTTTTGTTAATATTTTGAGTATTTTATATTCTCCTCATTTTTTATATCAACAAAGGAAATGTTCTTGAAAAATTGTAAAGGGGCGTTGATCAACTGCTATTAAGATTAATGATTGCTACCTGTATTCAATCCATTCAATCTTCTTAAATTTTTGAAAATTTCAATATTTGACCAAATGACCAAAAAACTTGATGTTTTTTTTCATTGTAAAACATATATGTTGAAATTTTTTTATCATTCATATGTATTAACTTTTGTTGATGTGAAATAAAAAATTGTTATCGTCTTATT
This sequence comes from Eurytemora carolleeae, assembly GCF_000591075.1. Taxonomy (NCBI): domain Eukaryota; kingdom Metazoa; phylum Arthropoda; class Copepoda; order Calanoida; family Temoridae; genus Eurytemora; species Eurytemora carolleeae. Next base: position 146,425 of record NW_019396224.1, read on the forward strand.
CATTTTTTTGTTGTAGAAATTAGAATTTATTATAATCTATTTATTATCTATATATATATATATAAAGTTGTAATCTCTTTTTGTCTGTTTATTTGTTTGTTTAATCATAACTCAGGAACCTGTGAACTGATTTGCCTGAAATTTTGATTGGGGTACTTGGGAGACCTATGGGAATGTTCTTAATGTCAAAATCACTATTTTGACCTTCATGGTTCAAGCACAAATTTAAGAAAACAATTTTTCGGTCGAATCCAATTTTGAAGCGGATATTGTTCTTTTTGCGTGCTTTCCAAATAAAACTGAGCATTCTGCTGCCCATTTTCTCAAGAAAACGTACAGAATTTTGGGCAGTTGCCTAAAGGAGTTACGGGTTAGGTTATGGGTGAAGACAGCAGGGAGAGGTTGGTAGCATGAACATGGGGGGATAGCAGAAGGAAAGGGGAGGGGTTGATAGCATGAACATTGGAGGATAGCAGAAGGAAAGGGGAGGTGTTGGTAGTGTGAACATGGGGGATAGCAGAAGGAAAGGGGAGGGGTTGGTAGCGTGAACTTGGGGGATAGCAGAAGGAAAGGGGAGGGGTTGGTNTGTAGATGATGTAGATGATGTAGATGATGTAGATGATGTAGATGATGTAGATGATGTAGATGATGTAGATGATGTAGATGATGTAGATGATGTAGATGATGTAGATGATGTAGATGATGTAGATGATGTAGATGATGTAGATGATGTAGATGATGTAGATGATGTAGATGATGTAGATGATGTAGATGATGTAGATGATGTAGATGATGTAGATGATGTAGATGATGTAGATGATGTAGATGATGTAGATGATGTAGATGATGTAGATGATGTAGATGATGTAGATGATGTAGATGATGTAGATGATGTAGATGATGTAGATGATGTAGATGATGTAGATGATGTAGATGATGTAGATGATGTAGATGATGTAGATGATGTAGATGATGTAGATGATGTAGATGATGTAGATGATGTAGATGATGTAGATGATGTAGATGATGTAGATGATGTAGATGATGTAGATGATGTAGATGATGTAGATGATGTAGATGATGTAGATGATGTAGATGATGTAGATGATGTAGATGATGTAGATGATGAAGATTATGTAGATGATGTAGATGATGTAGATTAAGATATAAAATAATATAAAATTGTAATCTCTATTTGTCTTTAAGTAGTGTTTAAAAGAACTGGAAATAAAACCAAAGAAATGTTTTTAGTTTGGTTTAAAAATTGTGTGGGATGACTTTTAGAGATAAAGTATAGTATCCAGGCAAAGCTGTCCTTGTCAATCAGGTTTTATGCTAAGGCAGCAGTAGCAGCAATTTGCACGTTTTCGAATGAAAGACTTTTGCTGGTCGTCATGATCAATCCAGTTGTTTTTAACTATGTACATCCATCATCATGGGAGCACTAGAAATACAATCTTAACATTTACATATTTTTACCTCTTTTTATCAAGTTCAGTAGGAGTGGGGGGGGGAAAGGGGAGGGGTTGGTAGCGTGAACTTGGGGGATAGCAGAAGGAAAGGGGAGGGGTTGGTAGCGTTAATATGGGGGATAAGGGGGCTGGGAAAAGAGATATAATGGTTTTCCCAGTGCTTGAGATTGGAAAGGATAACACTGCACCTGTTTAGATAGATAGATAGATAGATAGATAGATAGATAGATCCTTCCCCTATCTATTGAAAAAAAATTCAGCTAGTTAGATGTAATCAGGGATATTTAGAACTGATTATAGTAACAAATACCCTGGAATAAGATTTATTGAATTTTCTTCTAATTTTTTATTTCAATTTGATTAATGAGGAAATGATGAAAACAAGAAATGTAGAATGATGTAGCTGTAGATGATGTAGATGGTGTAGATGATGTAGATGATGTAGATGATGTAGATGGTGTAGATATTGTAGATGATGTAGATGATGTAGATGATGTAGATGATGTAGATGATGTAGATGATGTAGATGATGTAGATGATGTAGATGATGTAGATGATGTAGATTTTTCTCCATAATCTCCATCCTTCCTTAAACTCCTAATGGCATGAGAAGGAGTTTCAAGATGGAACCTGGAGATTTCTTTTAACTATTCACTTTCTTCACATTCCATTTGTTGATTTTTCCTTTTCTCCAACTCTTTTCTTTGAGCCTGAAATTATAATTAGAGTTAGAAACTGTTATGAATTTCTTTCATATACAATTATTTAGGATTCTTGTGTTTGAACTAAATTATTATTTAGGATTCTTGTGTTTCAACTAAATTATTATTTAGTATTATTGTGTTTAAACTCAATTATTATAAAGGATCCTTGTGTGTAAACTAAATTATTTTTAAGGATTCTTGTGTTCAAACTAAATTTTTATTTAGGATTCTTGTGTTTAAACTAAACTATTTTTTAGAACTCTAGTATTTAAACTAAATTATTGTTTAGGATTCTCGTCTTTAAACTGAATTATCAATTAGAATTCTTGTGTTTAAACTAAATTATTATTTAGTATTCATGTATTTAAACTAAATTATTATTTAGTATTCACGTATGTATACTAAATTATTATTTAGTATTCTCGTGTTTAAACTAAATTATTATTCAGCATTCTTGTGTTAAAACTAAATTATTATTCAGGATTCTTGTGTTTAAACTAAATTATTATTTGGGATTCTTGTGTTTAAGCAAAATTAATTATTTAGGATTCTTGTATTTAAACGAAATTATTATTTAGGATTCTTGTGTTTAATCTAAATTATTATTTACGATTCTTGTTTTTTAAACTAAACTATTATTTAGGATTCTTGTGTTTAAACTAAATTATTATTTAGTATTCTTGTATTTAAACTAAATTATTATTTAGGATTCTTGTGTTTAGACTAAATTATTATTTAGGATTCTTGTATTTAAAATAGATTATTATTTAGGATTCTTGTGTTAAAACTAAATTATTATTTTGGATTTTTGTGTTCAAACTAAATTATTATTTAGGATTCTTGTGTTTAAACTAAATTATTATTTAGAATTCTTGTATTAAACTAAATTATTATTTAGGATTCTTGTATTAAAACTAAATTAGTATTAAGGATTTTTGTGTTTAAACTAAATTATTATTTAGGATTCTTGTGTTTAAACTAAATTATTATTTAGTATTCTTGTATTTAAACTAAACTATTATTTAGGATTCTTGTGTTTAGACTAAATTATTATTTAGGATTCTTGTATTCAAACTAAATTATTATTTAGTATTCTTGTGTTTAAACTAAATTATTATTTAGTATCTTGTGTTTAAACTAAACTATTATTTAGGATTCTTGTATTTAAACAAAATTATTATTTAGGATTCTTGTATTTAAACTAAATTATTATTTAGGATTCTTGTGTTTAAATTAAACTATTATTTAGGATTCTTGTGTTTACACTAAATTATTATTTAGGATTCTTGCGTTAAAACTAAATAAATTATTTAGGATTCTTGTATTCAAACTAAATTATTATTTAGGATTCTTGTGTTTCATCTAAATTATTATTTAGGATTCTTGTGTTTTAAATTAAATTATTATTTTGGATTCTTGTGTTTAAACTAAATTATTATTTAGAATTCTTAGGTTTGAACTAAATTATTGTTTAGGATTCTTGTGTTTAAACTAAATTATTATTTAGGATTCTTGTGTTTAAACTAAATTATTATTTAGGATTATTGTGTTTAAACAAAATTATTATTTAGGATTGTTGTATTTAAACTAAATTATTATTTAGGATTCTTGTGTTTAAACTAAATTAATTATTCAGGATTTTTGTGTTTAAACAAAATTTTTATTTAGGATTCTTGTGTTTAAAATAAATTAGTATTTAGGATTCTTGTGTTTAGACTAAATTATTATTAAGGATTCTTGTAATTAAAATATATTATTATTTAGAATTCTTTTGTTTAAACTAAATTATTATTTAGGATTCTTGTATTAAAACTAAATTATTATTTAGGATTCTTGTGTTTAAACTAAATTAATTATTTAGGATTCTTGTATTTAAACTAAATTATTATTTAGGATTCTTGTGTTTAAACTAAATTATTATTTAGGATTCTTGTGTTTAAACTAAATTATTATTTAGGATTGTTGTATTTAAACTAAATTTTTATTTAGGATTCTTGTATTTAAACTAAACTATTTTTTAGGATTCTTGTATTTAAACTAAATTATTATTTAGGATTCTTGTGTTTAAACTAAATTATTATTTTGGATTCTTGTATTTAAACTAAATTATTATTTAGGATTCTTGTGTTTAAACTAAACATACATCAAATTAATGAACCATACAAGTACAGGTAATTTAAAACCACAGAAAATACCTAAAGCACAAATTCTAAAACTTTTTTTTGGCAAACAGATTTTGAAAAGGCTTTTTTGGAATTCAACGAAACCATTGGTGTCTACTGTCTGTATGTATACTGTGTACAATGTACAATGTAGTACTTAATGTACCTGTTTACTGTCTGTATGTATACTGTGTATAATGTACAATGTATTACTTGATTTACCTGTCTATTGTCCGTCTGTATGTATACTGTATACACTGTACAATGCAGTACTTGATCTACCTGTCTACTGTCTGTATGTATACTGTATACACTATACAATGTAGTACTTGTTCTACCTGTCTAATTATGTATGTACACTGTTTACACTGTACAATGTAGTACTTAATCTACCTGTCTACTGTCAGTATGTATACTGTAGTGTATAAACTGTACAATGTAGTACTTGATCTACCTGTCTACTGTATGTATGTATACTGTTTACATTGTACAATGTAGTACTTAATCTACCAGTCTACTGTCTGTATGTGTACTGTGTACACTGTACAATGTAGTACTTGATGTACTGTCTACTGTCTCTATCTATACTGTATTCACTCTACAATGTAGTACTTGCTCTACCAGTCTACTGTCTGTACGTATACTGTGTACACTGTACCATCTAGTACTTGCTCTCCCTGTCTACTGTCTGTATGTAAACTGTTTACACTGTACAATGTAGTACTTGCTCTACCTGACTACTGTCTGTATGTGTACTGTATACACTGTACAATGTAGTACAGGCTCTACCTGTCTACTGTCTGTATGTATACTGTATACACTGTACAATGCATTACTTGCTCTACCTGTCTACTGTCTGTATGTATACTGTATACACTGTACAATGTATTACTTGATCTACCTGTCTACTGTCTGTATGTATACTGTGTACACTGTACAATATAGTACTTGCTCTACCTGAATACTGTCTGTATGTATACTGTGTACACTGTACAATGTAGTACTTGATGTACCTGTCTACTCTCTGAATGTATACTGTGTACAATGTACAATATAGTACTTGATGTACCTGTCTTCTGTCTGTATGTATACTGTATACAATGTACAATGTAGTACTTGCTCTACCTGTATACTGTCTGTATGTATACTGTGTACAATGTACAATGTATTACTTGCTCTACCTGTCTACTTTCTGTATGTATACAGTGTACAATGTACAATATAGTACTTGCTCTACCTGTCTAGTGTCTGTATGTATACTGTATACAATGTATAATGTAGTACTTGCTCTACCTGTCTACTGTCTGTATGTATACTGTGTACAATGTACAATATAGTACTTGCTCTACCTGTCTAGTGTCTGTATGTATACTGTGTACAATGTACAATGTATTACTTTCTCTACCTGTCTACTTTCTGTATTTATACTGTGTACAATGTACAATATATAGTACTTGATGTACCTGTCTACTGTCTGTATGTATACTGTGTACACTGTACAATGTAGTACTTGCTCTACCTGTCTACTGTCTGTATATATACTGTATACAATGTACAATGTAGTACTTGCTCTACCTGACTACTGTCTGTATGTATACTGTATACACTGTACAATGTATTACTTGCTCTACCTGTCTACTTTCTTTATGTATACTGTGTACACTGTACAATGCAGTACTTGCTCTACCTGTCTACTGTCTGTATGTATACTGTGTACACTGTTTGCTCTACCTGTCTACTGTCTGTATGTATACTGTGTACACTGTACAATGTAGTACTTGATGTACCTGTCTACTGTCTGTATGTATACTGTATACACTGTACAATGTATTACTTTCTCTACCTGTCTACTGTCTGTATGTATACTGTGTACACTGTACAATGTATTACTTGCTCTAACTGTCTACTGTCTGTATATATACTGTGTACACTGTGCAATGTATTACTTGATCTACCTGTTTACTGTCTGTATGTATACTGTGTACACTGTACATTGTATTATTTGCTCTACTAGTCTTCTGTCTAGGCTCAGTTAACTTTGCCATAAATACATTTATGATTAAAATGACATTAAAATGGAGTTTGCATAAACAGCCTTTCACAAATATTTCTCAAATTAAGTTTATAACTACACTCCAGCTAAATACCTAAGCAGTAAGCTCCCTTGGACCGAACTTAATGAATTTGAGCTACGTCACTGACCTGCCCACTGCCGGTTCAAATTCATTAAGTTCAGTCTATGGTATCATAAATTCTTGATTTCAGTTAATTAATTAATCGCTTAATTGTAGTCTTAACTTAAAATTATTCAAACTTGTAAATCTTTAGTTTTCAAAATAATAAATGTTTGTTTTTCAGAAAAACATTGCGAGCTTGTGGGATAATTATACCACTGTTTGGATTACAATGGATACTTACAATATACAGGTGGATGTTTGTTGTGAGGTTTCCATTTGAAATATTTGCAATAATATCATAAATGTTATCCTATCTGGATTTTACTTCTGCATGCCACAACAAAATTGCTCGTATTGATGTGAAAAAATATTTCAATGTTTATTTTGTTTCGAACTCATGGAAAAGTAAAATTGTTATTTTTTTAGAAAAAGTATAAGTTGTACACAATTTTATTGTCTTTGAGGTGTAAATGCTCGAACTTTTTCCCAAAAACTTTGCTGAGCCTGATGTTATTTTAAGGGGATTGACCGGCTATGTAAAGATAGTTGAACTAAGTATGCAGTGTTGTGGAAAACTTCTTTCGGATTCATTTGAGACATATTAAACTTTTTAAAGATCTGTAAATCCTGAGTTTGAGCGCAACGTTCAAAACTCCTAGTTTGGGGGTGGATATGTTTTTAGAATTATTTTTTTTAATTATCAAATAACGACAACGAAAGATAAAGTAAAAATTATACAGTAGTCTAATTAGATGGTTTGGAACATATTTCTAAAAAGAAATTTGTCAATAAATCAATGCTAAAATAGATTATTTCGTTTTCATTATTATATTGAATTTCTTATTTTCTGAATTTATTCGCAGATTTCTTCAAATTCTTCAAATGTCGTCTTTTTAATAATAATTACAGAAAATCTGCAGAACATCTTTGTGAATAATGAGAAAATAGAAACTAATAATTGAACAAGATTACTTATTTTCGATGATAAGATTAATTTTTATTTTCTCAACATGTTCCTAAACATGACGTCTGTAGTTTATTGTAGAACTTTTTTACATTTTATGTTGTCATTATTTAATAATTTAAAAAAACTAATTCTGAAAACGTATCCACCCCCAAAGTAGGAGTTTTGAACGTCGAATTTGCGCTTAAAGTCAGGATTTACAGATCTTTAAAAAGTTTAATATGTCTCAAATAAATCCGAAAGAAGTTTTCCACAACACTGCATACTCAGTTCAACTATCTTACATAGCCGGTCTCTACCTTTAAAGGACTTAACCTCTTGCTGTTGGATCAAGGGTCGGTAATGTTTGTCAAAAGGCAATAAAGACTAAAGTTGGATTTGAATATGATTAATTCTAACAATATCTAAGATTGTATGACAAACTGTATCATTTAGATTTGACACCGGTGAATGCTACTTCCTTGTAATCTACAATGTATTAGATATGCTTATTGATTGCTCACAGGTATTAAGGCAGTTTTGAATCATATATGATTGTGCATGGTTAAAAACTTGGACTTTTCACAGATAAAATAAAGTTGAAGAGAGGATAGGGTTTCCATGAAAGTACCATATTTTTTGCGCAAAATTTTCGTCATTTTCGCGCAATTTTTATTGCTAACTTTTGCGCATGAAGTGCAGTAAGTTTTGTGCGTTTTTTCGCAATTTATTGCATAATTTGCGCAAAACCGGAAGTATTACGAAAAACGTCAATGTTCATGTAAAAATTATATTTTAAAGCAAATTGACAAAAATTGAAAGTTTCAGTCAAGTTTAAGCTCAAAACCAAACAACTAAAGATTTATTCAAAAATTTACAAACAAACCAAATTATAATTGTGCTACTCGGAATTGGTTACTTTTAGTTACAAAAACTTTAAATTGAGGGACAAAAACTTTTTAAAAATACAAAGTGGTCTGTTTCTAGTTTAAGTTTAAAAGGAGTAGTTGGCAAAATACTGCTTGATTATTGCCTGAGAGTGTGCACCTGCACGTCTTGATTTGCAGTGTGCCATAATGTATCAGGTTGCAAAGTAGAGTTTTAGACAAGCAATCAGTTCTCTTTTTAAGCATTGCAATTACATGCGGAAAAGTGCAATCTCATAGATAACTAATGTATACAGTTTACACCTTTTATCAACCTTTTAATAAGAATTTGTTCCACAAAACTGCGCAAAACAGAATAACGCAAAAGCGGAATAGCAAAATTTTTCGCGAAATGAAGTTTGCGAATGATTGCGCAAAGGGCTATTTTTTGCGCAAAAATGTAGTGCAACGAAAGAAAAAAATGTTGCTTTCTTTCGCAAAAGTTTAGCAAAGGGAAACCCCTGGAGGTGTCAAACTATCATGGTTTTTGCAAATTAAAATTTGAAAATTTGAAAAATTTTCTGCACAGAAAAAGATGTTTTGTTTTTCAGGGAACTATTGTTGCTTTTATATTGTGCTACCGAACTGAAGAGGTAGGTTTATAATTGCTTTCTATTTAAACATTATTTATAATTGGGTTTGTAATGAAATAGTATTTATAATGTTTGTTTGCTGCAGGTTCAACAGTATTTGTTAACTGTGATACCAACATTTACAAACAACGTTCAACAGTTAAATGAAAGGTTAGTAAATTGTATTTCTTTATTGAGGGGTTTATATTTTACTTTCATCCTGGCAACGCTTTTAAAATTTGTCCCTTTTTCTCATGGTTAAAATTTTTCAAAACATTTTTCAAATTTTTAACTTACAATTTAAAAATTTCTTCTAGAAATCATGATCTCTTAGATAACTATTTTTCCAGCCTCATGTAGCTTCATTGCAAGTGGAATTTATTGAGAATAATATCAATTTCACTCCATATGAATTAATCCAGAAACAGTTGTGGTTGTTAAAAGTTTGAAAATTTAACAGCTTCCAGAAGCATTTTTCGGAAAAATCGTTTGGAGGGTAAAGCATAATATTGGCTTAAAGAATTATTTTTTAAAAATAAATACCCCTTTTCTTTTTTCTTTTAACAGATAAAAATGCAGACATTTTTAGAAATGAGTTTGAACTGAAGAAAAGGGTTCAGACTCAACAGAGCACTGATCCAACTTCATTTACAAATATGAGCAAAGAATGAAAAAATAAAAATATATATTTTTCCAAAATATCTGTTATTACAAGACTCTCTAAAGGGCTTCCAGATTAGAAGTCAACTTTGAATTCAATCCTGTTAAAATTATTCTATTTTGAAAAGATTTTCTTCACAAAAAAAATTATTTTTCAAGAAAAAACAAAGAAAAAACAAAACTATAGAATAATTTCCTGATAGTGAATGTTTTTGTTTGACAAATGTTGAAAATTGAATCATATATCCTTTTCAACTCTCCTTCCATTGCTTCTTTTGCATCAGCAACTAGTGTTAAATAAAGAATGAATTATATATAAAAGTTTTAATTTTATAAAATAATTTTTTATTATTGACCTGTCACATTCCTCATTTCCATGTCAGAACATAGATGGTTCAGATAAATCTTGTAATTAAATATGTTAAATAAGACAAAATGTGTCACTTTGTGTAAACAGTACGGAAATCGATATATATATTTAAACTTTTCTTGGTTGTTAGTTTGTATGCTTGTATCCAATCAACATGAAAACGGCTAAATCAGTTGAGCCCAAATTTGGTATATGGTTAAAAAGATGAAAATCTTGCCCAGAAAGAAATCTTGACCTTTATTACTTTTGAAAATACATAAATTTAAACAATAAATCTAATAAAAACTAAAACTGTAAATAGAAAAGGCATGCAAGCACCTTAAAAGCCTAGTCTTCAAAATATGTAGTCTATACCTGGGAAAAGGAGCAGTTATCCTCTGTTGACAGTTGGCTAGAAAAAAAAATAGTTTTTTAAAAATATTTTTCCAGAGGATAAAAGGTTTGATTTGAGAAAAGATTTCAAAAAAAGGATTTACTTTGTCTGAAGACTAAGGATTATCCACCAAGGTAATTTTGGGTTGAATGATCTAGATGAAAAATGCTTTCTCAATGGCATTTTTCCAAGTGGTAACTTCCCAAGGGTATTTTACCAAGTGGCAACTTCCCAAATTTGTATTTTCCCAAGCGGCAACTTCCGAAGTATGTTTTAACCTTAGTGTTGGGCCTCCCTAGCCTGTTCTAGCCACATAACTTGGCCCTTATTGCAGCCTGCAGGGCCTCATAGGGACCTAACCTAACCTTATTTGTACTTTTGGGAAAATGCTGCTTGGGAAATTGCACTTTTGGAAAGCTGCCACCTGGGAAATTGTCACCTGGGTAATTGTGCCTAGTGACTAGAATAAGATGTTCATTTATTTAACAAGTTAAGTTTTAGCATAAATATTAAACCAACCTATTTGTTGTTGTTGTTGAAGACACAAGTATTGATGGAGAAACAGAATAGGTATCAAAAGTCTGTGATAACTCTGTTGAAGAAGCAGTATTTGATCCAGCCGTAGAAGCTATTTTTGTAAAAGCAGCAGTTGATCCATCTGTAGAAGCTTCTGGCGAAGAAGCATCTGTTGATCCAGCTGAAGAAGCTCCAGGTGAAGAAGCATCAGTTGTTCCATCTGTAGAATCTGCTGGTGAAGAAGCATCAGTTGATCCATCTGTAGAACCTGACCCTGAAGGAGCAGCAGTTGATCCAGCTGTAGAAGCTGCTGGTGAAGACACAGCAGTTGATCCATCCATAAGAGCTGTATAAGCTGCTCCTGTATGAGCTAAAGTTGATCCATCTGTAGAAGCTTCTGGTGTAAAAGCGTCAGTTGATCTAGATGTAGAAGCTATTGGTGAAGAGGCAGCAGTTGGTCCATCTGTAGAACCTGGCCATGAAGGAGCAGCAGTTGATCCAGCTGCAGAAGCTGTTGGTGAAGAAGCATCAGTTGATCCATCTGTAGCATTAGTTGATCCAGCTTTAGAAGATGCTGGTGAAGAAGCATCAGTTGATCCAGCTGTAGAAGCTATTGGTGAAGAAGCGGCAGTTGTTTCATCTGTAGAAGCTGCTGGTGAAGAAGCATCAGTTGGTCTACCTGTAGAAGCTGCTGGTGAAGAAGCATCAGTTGATCCATCTGTAGAAGCTGCTGGTGAAGAAGCATCAGTTGATCCAGCTGTAGAACCTGCTGGTGAAGAAGCATCAGTTGGTCCACCTGTAGAAGCTGCTGGTGAAGAAGCAGAAGTTGGTCCATCTGTAGAAGCTGCTCTGGAAGAAGTATCAGTTGATCCATTTGTAGAAGCTGTTGGTGAAGAAGCATCAGTTGATCCAGCTGTAGAAGCTGCTCCTGAAGGAGCAGCAGTTGATCCATATGTTGAAGCTGCTGGTGAAGAGGCATCACTTGATCCATCTGTAGAAACTCCTGGTGCTCCTGAAGGAGCTGAAGTTGATCCATCTATAGAAGCTGCTGGTGAAGAAGCATCAGTTGATCCAGCTGTAGAAGCTATGGATGAAGAAGCAGCAGTTGATCCAGCTGTAGAAGCTGCTGGTGAAGAAGCATCAGTTGGTCCATCTGTAGAAGCTGCTCTGGAAGAAGCTTCAGTTGATCCATCTGTAGAAGCTGTTGGTGAAGAAGCATCAGTTAATCCAGAAGCAGCAGTTGATCCATCTGTAGCATCAGTTGATCCAGCTTTAGAAGATGCTTGTGAAGAAGCATCAGTTGATCCAGCTATAGAAGCTATTGGTGAAGAAGCAGCAGTTGGTCCATCTGTAGAGGCTGCTGGTGAAGAAACATCAGTTGATCCAGCTGTAGAAGCTGCTGGTAAAGAAGCATCAGTTGGTCCACCTGTAGAAGCTGCTGGTGAAGAAGCAGAAGTTGGTCCACCTGTAGAAGCTGCTCTGGAAGAAGCTTCAGTTAATCCTTCTGTAGAAGCTGTTGGTGAAGAAGCATCAGTTGATCCAGCTGTAGAAGCTGCTCCTGAAGGAGCAGCAGTTGATCCATCTGTTGAAGCTGCTGGTGAAGAGTCATCAGTTGATCCATCTGTAGCAACTCCTGGTGCTCCTGAAGGAGCTGAAGTTGATCCAACTGTAGAAGCTGCTGGTGAAGAAGCATCAGTTGATCCAGCTCTAGAAGATGCTGGTGAAGAAGCATCAGTTGATCCAGCTGTAGAAGCTGGTTCTGAAGGAGTTGCAGTTGATCCATCTGTAGAAGCTGTTGGTGAAGAAGCATCAGTGGATCCCGCTGCAGAAGCTGCTCCTGAAGAAGCAGCAGTTGCTCCATCTGTAGAAGCTAATGGTGAAGAAGCATCAGTTGATCCAGCAGAAGAAGCTGCTGGTGAAGAAGCATCAGTTGATCCAGCTGTAGAAGCTGCTGGAGAAGAAGCATCAGTTGATCCAGAAGCAGCAGTTGATCCATCTGTAGCATCAGTTGATCCAGCTGTAGAAGCTATTGGTGAAGAAGCAGCAGTTGGTCCATCTGTAGAAGCTGCTGGTGAAGAAGCATCAGTTGGTCCACCTGTAGAAGCTGCTGGTGAAGAAGCATCAGTTGATCCAGTTGTAGAAACTGATGGTGAAGAAGCAATAGTTGATCCATCTGTAGAAGCTGCTGGTGAAGAAGCATCAGTTGGTCCACCTGTAGAAGCTGCTGGTGAAGAAGTATCAGTTGATCCATTTGTCGAAGCTGCTGGTGAAGAAGCATCAGTTGATCCAGTTGTAGAAGCTGCTGGTGAAGAAGCATCAGTTGGTCCATCTGTAGAAGCTGTTGGTGAAGAAGCATTAGTTGATTCACCTGTAGAAGCTGCTGGTGAAGAAGCATCAGTTGATCCAGAAGCAGAAGTTGATCCATCTGTAGAAGCTGTTGGTGAAGAAGGATCAGTTGATTCAGCTGTAGAAGCTGCTGGTGAAGAAGCATCAGTTGATCCAGTTGTAGAAGCTGCTCCTGAAGGAGCAGAAGTTGATCCATCTGTTGGTGTTGTAGTTGTTGTTGTTGTTGTTGGTGGTAATGCAGTTGTAGTTGCTGTAGTTGTAGATGTTGTTGTTGTTGTTGGTGGTGTTGTTGTCGTTGGTGTTGTATTTATAGTTGTTGTAGTTGTAGTTGTAGTTGTAGTTGTAGTTGTTGTGGTTGTTGAGAACTGATTCACTAAAATAAATGTTAAACAATGAATTTTAGCATTCAAATTAAGAGACTTTTAGCGTAACTTTAGGATATTTCCTGTTCTTGACAGTACCCTTCAAACCTTAATCTGATAAAAAATTTGGAAGATAAGGTCGCTTTTTATCTTGAAAATTGTTCAATTTTGTTAATGTTTCCGTTGATTCTGGAGCAAGAAATGAGAAGATCATTTTTATAAAAAACCACAAATGAAAAAATTCCAAAAACTAAAACATTTACATTTAGTACATACTTGCCCAGACAAATTTTTTTTGGTATCGTTGTGAATTTGACAAACCATTCTATTCAAAGGAGGGTCACTTGAAATTACGTTTACAGTTCCTTGAAGTCAAATAGGTATTTCTTTGGATATTGGATATTATGAAATAGACGGAGACACATGATAATGATACTGCACTGCCATTGGTGGGAGTTCTGGTCACATGATTTATTATATTATCAATTATATCTATCAAAAATTAAAAATTATTAAATTCAAACACTGATAAAATAATAGGAGAGTTTTATTTGCTTTCTCATTTCATTTAAGATTGTTGAGGGTCGAACCAAAATGGATTTTCTGAAAGGGTGAACAAGTTTGGACCTGAAGTTATTTTCACAAACATATCTGAAGTTTAAACTTTAGTGTTGAGAATCTTAGAATCAAGCATTTATTCAGACCTAGGGTTTAGTTTAATGTCCTCTTTGTTAACCTGTGACAGTGATTGATCCTCAAATATTGGATATCAAGATCAAGTATTCAAGATTACAGATTCTTCACACAAAAGTATCTCCTTCTGCTAAGATTATTTACCAAATTGTATTGCTCTGCATTCTACTTGTGCAAGTGAAAATGAAGACACTGTTGTAATACCAGACTTCTTCAGGTTTCTAAACATCAATTACGTACAGGGTTTTACAAACATGGGAATCAAGGGACAACTTCAATCTGCACAATGCACTATCCTGATATGTAATTTAACCACTAAGCATTTAAGTTTTGGGATTTTTAGATTGTTTAAAAATGTAACATTCAAGATATTAAGAAATTTGACTTTAATTTAATTGTTCAAAATGCATTTCATCAAAGTAGTCTAATTAGATATATATTATCCAAAAACCCCATAACATCTAAAAATTATGATATAAAACAAAATAGAAATTGTTTTTCAGTTTACAAAACAACATACGTCATTGAGGTAAGTATGTTCACATAGGTAAGAAACTGTGGATGGCTTGAAGTAATTGTTGATCCAAGCATAGCTAGCATAAAGTCAGCATTTTGATACATTTATAATCATAACAGTTCATTATTGAAATCACAAAAAAATTAGATAGGGATTCTTTGAGTAGCAAAACATAGAATTTAAAAACTGTGAAGGAAAGAGTTCTCTCTCTCTCTTCCCCTCTCTCTCACTGGGAAAGAAGAATTCCATCTTCAGCTTTTCTCTGGCTGAACATCACAACTGAAAGAAGGAACACAGAAGTATAATCCCTGATAGGTATAAAATTTAATGATACTGATCTTTTACTCAGCCAGCTGTGAGGACTGGACTACTGTGGAAGATTCCACCTGATGGGGCTTTATGCATAGAGAATAGAATATATAGAGAGGAATTAAAAGAATCTCTCAGTATGAACTTTTTCAGTTTCTTTCAGCCTGAAAGGGAGTTCAAAGTGTACAAATCATGTAAATGTTCACAAATTATTTGCAGTAGAGTACATTAATACAGTATGTTCCCTAGACTATCCATTTCAATTTCGATTTTTTTAAAGCTGTTAAATAAACTTTATAATTTGAATTAGGTGAATAATAAACATCATTTGATCTATAGTTAAACGGAAAATCATCGTTTGTAAAGTGGAAGGCATAGAGTCTATGTGAAGTGATCATTGGTCAAATATGAAACCAGCCTATTTCATAATTTGGGTTTCTTTTAACAATAATTTTAGATTTTCTATAAAATGATATTCCAGAGACCAAAACGTTTTATAGCATAAATATGTGAAGTACACCTGCAGTATGGAAACTGTACAACAAAATGGCCGTTTTACACTTTTTTCTAGTAAATTCCTCTCTATATATTCTATTCTCTATGGCTTTATGGCTTCCAGCTCCCCATTTTGCATAAGCTGTTATGGGTTTCCTTAATTCCACATGAGTTGGAAAGACTTTAAAACAAAGGAAAGCAGGGATCTTTTACTGAAATCCTTCATACCCTTCCTCCTCCAAACATCCTTAACTATTTCCTTCCTGCTCCACAACTCAATGTCACAAGGACTACTTGGAGAGGCCTCAAAACAAAGAAAATGCCCCAGTTAGAAAATATAATGCTAATATAGTGTCAGCATTCCTTATAAAAATAAAAATAACACAGGAAACAAAAAGATTTCAGAAAAATAGGAAAGCAGGAGCCTCTCAACCTAGTTCTAAACTAGCAGCATGGCATCTACTAGGATGTCCCTAAAAATTTCTTCTTTTTAAAAAGTAGTTAAATATGATGAAAGATGTACGAACAAGAAGAAAATAGAAAACAAGAATTATAGATAAGTAAAAATATTTGCAGTTGATATTGCATATTTATTTATAGATTATTGTTAAAATAAAAAATAAAAAATAAAAAAAATTGTGAAAAAAGATGGAGATTATTTTGAAATATTTGAGAAAATATATACTTTATAGGAACATTTCTTGTAGAAAACAAGGCAAATTTTTCTATTGTGTTATGGACTGAAATTTAGGCCCTGAATCATAATTAAGAATGCTGCATATGTGCTTACATAAAAAAAGTTTAACTTTAAATTTATATGAAATCCTTAATTGTAATTGGAAATGTGTCATGTCACTTATTTCCATTAAACAGATGAAACCTTTAATTTTACTGCTTTATTTCCTAATTGTAAGGATAGACTTTCAAACATTGCTTCTGCCTCTGTCCTTTTTACTGCTTCCTAAATAATTTAGGCACCATGTTTTATATGTTTTAAAATATACAATTTTTTTCAAAATCACCTTACTAATTGTTTAACAAACTATAATTTCTGCTGATAGAACACAAATTGGAACAAACAATTTTGTTATGTATATATATTACAACTTTTTAAATCTTTCTGAGACTAAAGATATCTAAATGTTAAAATGGATCATTTGTTGTATGGGGTGTTTTTATATTCTTTTATGGTATATATTTTAAAAGGTCTGCAAACGAAGAATTAAAGGGGGTATAAGCTCAAACCAAAGCATTTTAAGAGTTGATCGAGACCCATAAGAATTCTATCTGATGTTCCTGTCTCTAGAAGTTGATATATAACTGTGTCAAACTTATACAAAAATTCATATACATAAAATTTTGTGTAAAAATCGGAGGTTTAAACAGATCATATTCAGCAAGTATGCAACCCATCTGAAAACAACGATATCACGGAGGAGCCTAATAAACTTAGGTTTACTTCTATTATTATTTGAATTTAATAAGTTTTCATTTTTAATAGATATAATTCACTTTAAAAATATCAAATTTAAATAATGACAGAGGCAAATCTAAGTTTCTTAGGCTTCTCTGGGAAATTGCTGTTTTCAGATTGGTTGTGTATTTGCTGAATATGATCTGTTTAAACCTACTATTTTCATTCAAAATTTTATATATAAAGATTTTTGTATAAATTTGACACAGTTTTATATCTATTTCTCGAAACAGGATCATCAGATAGAACTCTCATGAGCCTCGATCAACTACTTAAATGCTTAGGTTTTAGCCTATACCCCCTTTCATTTTTCCTTTACATTCCCTTTAATCGTAATTATTTGTAAAATTCTTAAAAAAATGCAATATTTGTTTTTTAATCCTAAAATAGTTGTGGAATATGAACTCCAATTCAATAATTCAAGAAATTAGCATTTGAAAAATGTTTAACTTAAATAGATATTAGGTTTAACATGTTTTTACCGATTTGACAAGTATTGAAGGTAGATCCTGTCCTTGTTGAAGCAGAACTCCAACCAAGGATCCGCTGTTAATAAGTTGGGTAGCGTTCTCTTCCTAATTTGTATTTATGTTTATATTTTCAATAATTACAAAACTGTGTTGAAATGAAAACATTTTTTGGTAAATAAACTTTTGTAACATGATTCACATCATTATATATCCATGGATTATTTACGTTATAAAAATGTGTTTATAAATTAATATTTAGATTTATATAAATATACCTTTGAACTAATTGCTAGTTGAAGAATATATTTTGCCTGAACATCAGACAAACTTGAGCTCTGTGCAGAATCAACCCAGCACCCATAGGATAAAACATTCTAAACAATTTAAACTTTATTATCTTGCTAAAAGATACATGGTACAATCTCATTTTTAAAATAAATCATAATCTTTTTACCAAAAATACCAACCTATAATTCCCAACAGAGGGATGTTAAGTTACTTGAAGTCCCTTGGGACAATTAAGTAAAATAATGACCCGCTTAGCAAGGTTTTATGAAAAATTTTGTGCATTTATATCTGAAAAGACTACCAATTTTGTCTCCAAAATATCCGTCGCTTCAATCTGAGCCTGCGATTTAAAAACTTCAACTCGAGTCATAAATCCTTAAACCCGACTTTAAGACCCAATCTTTGACCCAACTCTAACGACAGCTTGTGTCACAAGATTGACAGCTGCAAGATCTTCAGCTCAACTTAAGGAGTTAGGCCCAATGAAAATAAAACCAACCTTGGTGAAGAATAAAGCTCAATATTGAGTCTTGTTCTCAGAAAAACCTGGAATGCTCCAATTCCTACCATGAAAATCCGGCAAATAGAATATTAAACCGGTTTTTTTATACTCTACTCTGTGGAAAATAAGATACAGCTTGAATCCGAAAGCTCAAGCTGTAAATAAGGCCCAACGACAGCTTAGACCCGAGCCGTATTTTCCCATATTTTTTAAATCGCGGGCTCTGGATATTTTTTGGCAAAATGTGCCTGGGAAACCCTGAACTTTCCTGTTAAGTATCTGTAAATAATTAAAAATAGCATCTCCAAATGTCTTTTTTCAATTATCCTGCATCTTTATTCAGAGCCCGCGATTTAAAAGCTGCGGCCCAAGTCTTAATTCCTTAAACGCAGCTTTAAGACCCAATCTTAGACCCAACTCTGACAACAGCTTGTGTCACGTGATTGACAGCTGCGAGATCTTAGGCTCAACTTAAGGAGTTAAGCCCAATGAAAATAAAACCGACCTTGGTTGGTTTTAGTAAAGAATAAGGCTCAATGTTGGGTCTTATTCTCATCAAAACCCAGAATGCACCAATTCCAACTATGAAAATCCGCCAAATATAACATTAAACCAGTTTTAT
Organism: Eurytemora carolleeae; assembly: GCF_000591075.1. Taxonomy (NCBI): domain Eukaryota; kingdom Metazoa; phylum Arthropoda; class Copepoda; order Calanoida; family Temoridae; genus Eurytemora; species Eurytemora carolleeae. The sequence continues at coordinate 165,378 of NW_019396224.1, forward strand.
GAACTAAATTCTGTTGAAAAATAGATGCAAGTTAAATTTGAAAGCCCGAGCCGTAAATAAGGCTCAACAACAGCTTAGACCCGAGTCGTATTTTCTTGAATTTTTTTAATCGCCGGCTCTGAAGATCTAATCATATCATTAATCTGTAAATGTCATCTTTGCAGGAAAAAAATCTAAACCAATTATAGTTAGGCATATGTATTGATAGATAGATAACGAACCAATGATATTGCGAAAAATTTTCAAATTATCTTCCCCATTTATACTACATATTTTTATTAGGACATATTTTCAGAAGTTGCACAGAGTGAAGAAAGAAGACAAAACGTACACCAATTAATTAATTAAAATCTATTAAGATATTTCTTGATTTTTAAAACTTTACAAGCAGATTATTTTTAGAAACAGCTTGGTCCATTTTTGTAAAGCATTTACCCTAAAAAATTCTAATCATTTTTCAATTCTTGTTAATGTAATCTTTTTGAATATTGAGAAACTGTCATGGTTGTAAAGGGTTACTCTTACTTGCAGAGTTGCTGTAGCCATGCAAGTGTAAGCGCAACCAAGTAAACGAGATGGAGTTGTCCATGTTGAGCCAGTAGTTGATGCTCCTTCTACAGAGGTAGTTTTTGTGGTAGTTGTGGTAGAAGTTGTAGTTGTAGTTGTGGTTGTTGTGGTTGTGGGTGTGGTTGTAGTTGTAGTGGAAACTGGGAAAGAATGAACTAAAGATATTAAAGCTATTTAACTTTATGCTTTCTAATGATCAGGGGCTTAACACCAAAGCCCCTCCCCAACATTGCAATGCACTTTTTCCAATTGATATTAGAAAGTATTATTTCACTTTTTAGATTTAAATAAGTTTTTTTTTAAATATAACTTAAATCTTTTTAATTCTGATTAGAATTTGAATGTATACCCTAAAAAAGCGAATCATAATAAATATGATTCATAATAAAAATTAGAAACAAACAATACTTCACCAAAATGCAGAGCTACACAGTTTGCTTCAACAATTGAATAATCAGATACAACAGTTACCCCAGCAGATTTGACCAACCTTATATGTACATCTTTTAATAAATATATACAGAAAGGTATCCCCATAACAAGTCCTATAATCACTAGAGAGATTTCCAATTTTCCAAGAAGATGATATGACAGTTGCAAGAATAAGAAAGTAAAAATTGAGAAACACTTAATATTGGTTGTGTGTCAAAAGGGTTTCCAATGAATGAAAACTTAATTCGCAAAATTTATGCAAAATGTTAAAAGAATTTGAATTAGACAATTTTTACCACGCACTTTCAATATATACAAATCAAATGTTATTTTTGATTTTATCAAATATTTTCGCAAAAATCTTGAAATGGTAAATAAAAGATCATCATTACACAAAAAAATAGAATTTTTAAACTTTATCAGAATTTAGTGCAAAAAAAAAGGTTTGTATATATTGTCAAAACATTTGTCTTATCAAAATTTTACAAAAGAAATTTATCAAAAGTTTGGAAACCCTATGTATAAAAATGTTTTAAAATAAATCCTTTCTATCTAATTATTTTTTTGTTCCAAAAACTGTAAAAGTACAAGTAAATGTTTAATGATAGAAATGTATGTTTATAATGTAATACTTACGTCATCTTAGTTAATACCGCAACATATTCTTTAAACTTGGGATGGGCTGAATTGATAGTTGATCCCAAAGCCGCTGGACAAATTGAAATCAATGCAGTTCAAAATTTAATTATGTAGAACAGAACCCAGATTTAATTAATAGCCAGAGTAGACAGATGTACACTTTTCTTGTGCTTTAGTCACAAATAAACTAAAGAGAAAACAACGTTCTTAGATAGATAATATGTGTATTGCCATGTTTACTTAGACCACGTTCTAGCCATACTCCCTCCCTGGCCTAGAATCACTAAACCCATGTGGACAATTATGTGAACAACATATATAATCACAAAATATTCATCTCAATTCATATATTATCTCAAAATATACAAGAATATATAGATTTCAAAATAGTACATAAATCCTGTCCAAGCTGTATCCTCTCTAGTTGATCCGCAGCTTTGGTTCAAGATAAGAAGAAGTGTTCATGTTTTGCTATTCATTAAATCTGGTTGCTAATTGCTTATTTTTTACCCAGCTGTAAAGAGATATTAGCAAATGATGCTTCAACCTCGGTTCTTCTGGTAGATTCCTGCAGAATAATAAATTTGGAAATTAGAGACCAAGTTCAACTAACAGAAGAGCCAATTAGTTAAAAGTTAAAAAAACACTAATGAGTTATGTACTACATCTCTTCTAAAGGGGAGTCACGAGTGCAATAGCAATGCTTAGTTATCCTCCATGCAAGAATGGATGTGAACCCTTGAAACATAAGTCAATTAATAATGTGGAAGAAATTGTCGTTTTTCGATTTTATTCTAATAATTCCTATATATTTTCAGTTTTGAAAATTATAAACATTGCTATATAATTCATTTTTTATTAGACGAAGCTTTTAAGGAAAATGTTGTGAATTGGGAGAAAAACTATTTGCTTTGAAACAACATCAAAATATGTGTATGAATTTCATTTCTATTGTGAACCCAACCAAGGGTTCATCCCTATGTACATAGTCTCATATAAGTTCATTGCTCCCAGTCGGAGAAATGATGCCTAACAAATGCAACATAAGAATAAAACCAAATAATCCAGATGCAGTCCAAAAAGGTATTGAACCCTGAGTATGTTTGCAGCCTTAAAGGTGACAGACCGGCTCTGTAAGGTAGTTAAATTGAGTATGCAGTGTTGTGGACAAATTCTTTTGGATTCATTTAAGACATATAAAACTTGTCCACGATGTATAATTACTGAGTTTGAGTGCATAGTCAACATTCAAAATCATGAATTTGGGTGGGTACGTTTTCAGAATCGGTTATTTTTTATTTATTAACTAACGACGACAAAAAATAAAGTAAAAATTTTACAGTAAACTAATTAGATAGTTTTGAACATATTTCTCAAAAGAATTTTGTCAATAAATCAATGCTAGAATCAATTATTTCGTAATACTCAGTTCATACTCAGTTCAACTACATTACATAGCCGGTCTGTCTCTTTAGATACATAACAGTGTAGACTTAAAGAGCTTAAAGGCTTAAAGAGCAGTTTAAAGGGCAATAAGTGTAAAATCGATGCTGGAGAACTGAATGAAATGGCATTTATTCTGCCAGCAAAGAAAGCAGATCGTCAACAAAGAAAGCAGATCGTCGACCATCTTATAACCAGGGTTCTCCAAGACTTACCAATTAGCACAAAGAATCAGAAGAGTCGAATGGAAATATAGGCGAAAGTTGTCTTTATTCAGATCAACTTTAGCTGGTCCAATACTAATCGTTTGTATCATTATAATGTAAAATATAATGTGTGTGTGCAACCATGCTTTGTTACTCTACTCAATCTTGGCCTTTTAATACTGAACTTTTTTCAAGTCTATACTATATTCTACAGAATTCTGGTTTTCTTTTTTTTGCTGAAACTCACCGTTTTTGCCAGAACTGTGGCTTGTGTTTGACCAATGTTTCGTAAAAATGCAACAATTGCTCCTTTACCAACCAAAGCAGTTCCATTAGCCTAAAATTCCAAAATTAACTTAAATTACTTATTGGTATTGGTAAAGAATAATTTTCCATTTCAAGAAATCTTAACATGTTGATGTATTTTTAATTAAGCGTGATTTTTTGTGGGGTTTCATCCAAGCTTTTGGTCTGTTTGAGAGTTTACACAGGGTTGCCCCAAATGGACATAAACGACATTATGAAATTTTCAACTATAACTTATTCATATTTTTGCAAAATCACACTCTAAAAAATCTATATTTTAGACAAATACTGAATTTAACCGCCAGATTGTTGAATATAAAACGTTTAAGGTCGCCAGAAAAGTTTCATCTTTGGTGTGTAACCTGTGTATAAATATGAATATATATTTATGTATTGTTAGTATGTATATTTTAGACTTTTAGATTCAACAGGAATAACAGGCCCATCAGATAGTGAGACACTTTTTCATATTAGCATAATCATATTATCATCATACTATTGACATACCGGTTATATCATTTGAGGGATGGAGGAGGGAAAAAATCTTGCAAAATATTTCAGAGTACAAACACCTTGTTTACAAAATATTTCAGAGTACAAACACCTTTTTTACAAAATATTTCAGAGTACAAACACCTTTTTTACAAAATATTTCAAAGTACAAACACCTAGTTTACAAAATATTTCAGAGTACAAACACCTTGTTTAAAAATTGTATCCGAAATATTTCTTGCTACAAACATTAAACCAAAAAAAATCTGGTTTTTTAATCCTAAAACTGCATTTTTTGGTTAATAATTATGAATTCAGTTTTTTTGTTTGTTTGTTTTTTCATGATTAATTGAGTGCTAACACAACAAATAACAAAAGTAATCAGAATAAAATCTTACTGTTGAACTTATTGTGGTTTGTAGGAATAGAACCTTCTGAGCCTCAGTGCTCCCGGCTGTAGAGTATTGTCAAGTTTCTTTTACTATATTTTGATAGCGATACAAACTGTAAAAATTAGAAAAAAAAACTTTCAAATTAATTATTGCTTTCCTGTAGGAGAGATATTATAAAAACAAGCCAAAAGCAGAAAAAAAAACAAAAAAAACAGATTTTTTAATTGAAATAATTCAATTTGGGAAAATAATGATTAAAATTACACTTTGAACAAGTAATACCCCCCTCTCAAACAAGTAATACCCCCCTCTCAAAAAACCAGTTCCTCCTCTAAGAAGGGAGCCTCTACGAATTAAAGACTTGTTGAAATGGTTAAAGAAATGCCTAGTTCTTCTGAAGTTCTCCAGCAGCCGTAGGTCAGCACATTGGAGACAGTTTCAGAGGTAGGGCAGGTATAAGGACAGTCTTTGAACAAAATATTTACAGAAAAAGTTGGATTAAAATAATAACGAAAATTCAAAAATGCACGCTACTTTTGTCATCAGTCAAAAAAGTATACCTTGTCCATTTATATGTGAAATTATAAAAATCAAGAACGCTAATATTACTCTCATATTCGTCTGAAATATTCACAGACAAAATAATTCTTTAATTATTAATACGTTGATTGAGAAATGAAATTATTATCATCCTTACTTTTCTAAAATAATAATGTATAACTGTTAAAAAGTCTAGGGGAAAGGAATTTAGTCTTTGCCACAAACTCTGAATTTATAATCTTTGGAACCCAATGTCGCAAATCTTTGATATTTCAAATTTACATTATTTGATTTAACAGAATTCATAGTTTGAAATATCTAAGGTCTACGACATTGGAATCCAAAGATATAGGGTTTAGAAAAGCAGAGTTTGTGGCAAAGACTCAATTCCTTTTCAAATAAAAAAACAGAACCAATTTTTAAAAAGCCAAAAATTGGGTTTCCATGCGGAAAAGCTAAATATTTAATTTTGTAAGAAACTTTGTATGAAATTGTCCATATCACATTTACGAATTAGTTTCCAGAGCTGAAAACTTTAGAATGGTGGATATCAAGATTTATGCTTGATTTCCTCTTTTTCTTAATTTCCAGATTAAATAATGCTTGTTCTCCTCTAATTATTAATCTCCAGATTAAGTAACCGATCGGGATTAAGGATATAACATTCCAAAGTTAATTTTCAGCTCAGGTAAGTTTTAAAAAACTAGCCATTGCTATAAACTGGCATTTGTATTATTTTTCTAACGACGTGGAAAAAACGGAGTACGCAAAAATTATTTTTTAAATTGGTTAATAAAGAATAAGCTATTATTCTATTTGTCGTTTCGTTAACAAAGGAAGGTCGTTTTTTATATCTGACGTTAACAAAGGTAGTTTTTATATCTGGCGTTAAAAAAGGTAGGTCGCTTTATTATATCTGGCGTTAGCAAAGGTAGGTCGTTTTATATCTGGCGTTAAAAAAGGTAGATAGTTTTTATATCTGGCGTTAAAATAGGTAGGTCGCTTTTTTATATCTGGCGTTAAAAAAGGTAGCTAGTTTTTATATCTGGCGTTAAAAAAGGTAGGTCGCTTTTTTATATCTGGCGTTAACAAACGTAGATCATTTTTATATCTGGCGTTAACAAACGTAGATAATTTTTATATCTGGTGTTAACAAAGGTAGGTCGTTTTTTTATATCTGGCGTTGAAAAAGGTAGATCGTTTTATATCTGGCGTTAAAAAAGGTTGATCGTTTTATATCTGACGTTAAAAAAGGTAGGTCGCTTTTTTATATCTGGCGTTAGCAAAGGTAGGTCGTTTTTATATCTGGCGTTAACAAACGTAGATCATTTTTATATCTTGCGTTAACAAAGGTAGGTCGTTTTTATATCTGGCGTTGAAAAAGGTAGATCGTTTTTATATCTGACGTTAAAAAAGGTATGTCGCTTTTTTATAGCTGGCGTTAGCAAAGGTAGGTCGTTTTTATATCTGGTGTTAACAAAGGTAAGTCGAACTTACAAAGGTAGGTAGTTTATTTATATCTGGCGTTTCTGAACTAATTATGGAGTAGTTCTAAGGAAAATATTAAGTATTATCCGCCCGTTTTTGAACTGATTATGGAGTAGTTTTTAGGAAAATGTCAAGTATTATCCGCCCGTTTTTGAACTAATTATGGAGTAGTTTTTAGGAAAATGTCAAGTATTATCCGCCCGTTTCTGAACTAATGATGGAGTAGTTTTTATGAAAAGTATTATCCACGCGTTTTAATGGAATTATCCAGTAAGTCCACGTCTAGCCCACATCCAACTCCACCTGCCCTAGTTCCACTTACCTAGCCTTTTTTAGATACAATACTATTGAAGATCGGAAAACCCCTTAGATCATGACAGAAGGTCAGTTTCCTCAACATGAAAAGCATGCATCTGAGCAGGGAGGGTTGGCCGCCGTAATCTCCGCAAAATGGTTTCCAAGCCTCATGATTTACAAAATTACCTTGTATGCCTACCAAATATCTCCAGATAATTTCGAAAGAAACCAGAGAACTTATCAGTAACAATAAATGTTTTCTTAGGCTCATATATTTCATGTTAATCAGATTAACGTGTTGTTAACGAACGGATTATGTTAATTAAATTAATGTGTTGTTAACGAACGGATTATGTTAATTAAATTAACGTATTGGTAACGAACGAAGTATATTAATTAAATTAACGTGTTGCTAACGAACGGATTATGTTAATTAGATTAATGTGTTGTTAACGAATGGATTATGTTAACTAAACTAACGTGTTGTTAACGAACGGATTATGTTAATTAAATTAACGTGTTGTTAACGAACGGATTATGTTAATTAGATTAATGTGTTGTTAACGAATGGATTATGTTAACTAAACTAACGTGTTGTTAACAAACGGATTATGTAAATTAAATTAATGTGTTGTTAACAAACGGATTATGTAAATTAAATTAACGTGTTGTTAACAAACGGATTATGTTAATTAAACTAACGTGTTGTTAACGAATGGATTAAATGGCTGTTTAGAAACTGAATGTTTGAAATAAGGCTAAACAGATTTCTACAGACGTCTTATGCTTTGGGTAACCGGGTATGCTAGACATCGTACAGTCTTGTGGAGTTTAAAAAAAACTTTTTTTAAAACATTAAAAAAAATTAGTTTTCGTAAAGGGGGGATACTGTCCCCTGAAATACGACTCTATTCAAATGAGAACATATAATAATAATGTTTATAATTTACTTCAGCCTCGATGTTATATCGCTTTTCAACTTTAGACTTTAACTGATTCCTTTCAAGGTAAAAACAGAATAGAAATAATTTATGAATGAACATAATTTGGCGAACAAGTGGAGAATTCTTTTGTTTAAAAAGTAAGCATGTTTTTTCTTCATATTTTCAAGCTAAATAGGCCTTTTATAATAAAGGAATGTTAAAACAGAAGTTTTTAATAAAATCATAAGTAAATCATGAATATATTTCTATCCTTATCAAAAGTTTCTATAAACCTTCTTCTAAACTATACAAACCATAATTACAGGTAGAAAAAAAGCCAGGTACTTAGTTTTGTAGATTTAAACCGACAGAGAAACTATTTTAGGGTACACTTTCTTTATTCTGGAACCTCCCGGGGGGGGGGGGGCAACTTCTTTGTTTTTTCTTCATAACTAAAAACTATATGCACTAAAGGTAGAAGTCTTAAACATACAAAAATGAATCTGAAACCAGTATCCAATATTACCCCCGCCATTGACATCAAAAAACAGGATATGGTTAAAGTTATCAAACTACAAAATATTCTACTCTGGCTTTTTTAATCAAACGCCCCTTTAGTCGACTTTGAAAGAAGCTTTTGTTTTACATATGGTGTACTTAATATATATAATGAAATGCATTTTAATATGTCTTTTATTCTTCCTTAGTCCCGAAATTCGACATTTTAATTAAGGTTTTTAACTAAGAACCTCAAAATGAAAATATGCATTTAAAAATGTATTTAAAGTGACTAATAATTAAAAACTAAACGTATATTTTTATGTATGATTAGTCAATATATAAACGATAGACAATACTCTTTAAACATTTTAAGCTTTTATATCAAAACATAAAAAGGATTTTTAAATTGTCTTAAAAATTGTACAATCCAAATTTTATCAATTTGGACAAATAAAATGTTTTGAAGTGTAAATTTGGATGATTTGCGTAACCTATAGCATAACCCAACCCTTGGAAATATCTTAAATACAATTCAACTGTTGGAAAACATCAAAATGATCCTTTTTGAAAATGTTAAAGCATCAAAACTGTCACTGATACAGGTGCAAGACTAAATATGTAAAATTTCCGTTTTTCCCCGATAAAATGATTCTTTTATTTTGGAATAAAAAACCCTTTGCTATATCTTTAACATATTTTCTACTGAATAACGGGTTGGAAGTATAGGGGGGTAATTGATGTCGGATACATATTCTAAGTAATAGCTCTAAGTCACAATTACATCAACGTCATACTTTTGAGACCAAATTATGTCTACGACACTATCTGAGTCACAAAACTAGGTCACAATTTTAAGAAAAATTCTTAATTTGGAGACATACTTATGTCTAAGACACATTCTAAGTCACAATTAAGACAAAACTATACTTTTGAGACAAAATCATGTCTGAGAAGCTTTCTAAGTCACAACTTTGTCAAAGACTTATTCCAATGCACGACTATGATTAAGACTCATTCTAAGTCACCATTTAAAGACAAACTCAGAAGACATAATTATGTCTAAGACTCTTTTCTAAGTCACACTTTAAGACACATTCTAAGTTTCAATTCTAACTCAAACCCATGTCTAAATCATGGTAAGACATATTCCAAATCACAGTTCAAAGTCACATTTACATCAAAGTCATCAAAGTCATATTTTTGAAACCAAATTATGTCTAAGACATTATCTAAGTCACAGTTCTAAGTCACAACTTTATCAAGACTCATTCTAAGTCAAAATTCTAAGTCACAATTCTAAGAAAAATTCTTACTTTGGTTACATGCATCCCTAAAACACTTTCTAAGTTAAAATTATTTCTAAGCCACAAATATGCATTAGACACATTCTAAAACACTTTCTAAGTAACAAATATGTCTTGGACACATTGTAAGACTCAATACTAATTGAAAACTATGTCTAAGTCATGTTTTTTAGGCTTCATTGTGATTTTTTAAGACCCATTCTAAGTCACAATTCTAAGTCTTAATAAGTTCTGAAACACCGTTTCAGTCACACTTATGTCTAATTCACAGTTGTGATTATATTATATTTAAGTCACAGTTTTATTTACAATAATTTCAAATTCTTACTTTTCAGACCAATTTGTCTCAAAGACACTTTCTACGTCACAAAAACACCTTCTCAGTCCCAATCATGTCTAAGTCACATTTTTTGGGCTCAAATATGAATAATACACATTGTTTGTCACAGTTCTGAGACGCAATTACCTCACAGCCATACTTTTTAGACCCAGTAACGTCTAAGACACTTTCTAAACCATAACTCTGAGACAAAACTATACCTAAGTCATGTTTTGTAAGGCATAGCTATGTCTAACACACATTCTCAAGTAACAAGTAAAAGTCACAAATATGTCTAAGCATTTTTTTGGAGACTATGTCTAAGATACTTTCTAAGTCTCAAATTATAAGTCACAATTATTTCTGAGTCGTATTTTTCTGTTTCAATTTTATTTAAGAGTTTGACTTTGATACAATAGTGACTTTAAATATTTAAATGTTTTTTCTGCTCATATTAAGGTTTAAATTTCCCACATTTTTTTTCTAAAGTGTATTACAGCCTATAAAAAGTGACTCAGAGTCCATTAACTTCTAGTTTGAGGCCATAAACTATTAAAACTTGCCCTTTCTTAGGTTTTCTTATTTCATCTTATTTTATAATATTTGCAGTGTCCATCTGAAAAGCAATTCTTAGATCATTCAGTCATAATTTAACTAGAAAGTTAATATTTTCTCAAAAAGAGTGAGTAAGGCATCAAATTTCATTTGCTTTTTGCTTTTGATGCTTCCAAATGTTGTTTTTGATGCTTTCAAATTACACTTTTGATGCTTTACACACGGTCAAATCATCCAAAGGGTTGAAATTGAAAGACAAACCATGTAATGTAAAGTGTTTAGTGTTTACCAAATAGATTATTAAGTACAATAGGTGGCAACAGAGAAATAAACCAATTTTGCACGACGTCACAAGTGTCAAATATAACAAGGAAAACGAAATTGTCTCACATTAGTTGACATGTTTTCCAAATTAAATAAAAAAGTGTAAAAACAGAAACTAAAGAACACGTAGAATTGCAATTATTTTACTGTAAGAAAAGCACTTTATTCTAAAATTATCACTATTATTGATAATTTTGTCGGACACAAAAACTGAATTGACACTTGTGACGACAGAATACAGCTGTACTGAGAGTGTACAAATTCTACGTTGCCATCTATTGTACTATACTCTATTTGGTGTTTACTAAATGGAAAGGAATTGAATCTTTGCCACGAACTCTGATTTTCTAATCTATATCTCTGCAGAACCCAATGACGTATACCTGAGATATTTCAAACTATGATTTATGTTAAAAATATCAAAGGTTTACACATCAGATTGCAAAAATATAGAGATTAGAAAATTTGAGTTTGTGACAAAGACTCAATTCCTTTCTAAGTTAATCTCACCGCAAACTTGTCAGAAAGAGCAGGTCAAAACTTTACGACTTTGTGACCTCGTATCTCCTCTAGGTTTGATTTTACGTACAAAAGTGTGCATGGGAAAATCAATTTCAGCCTGTTTCATATTTGAAATTCAAAACAATTTTGGTTTTATCAATAGCTTTTATAAAGAAAATTTATAGTTGAAAACATTTAAGACTTGAATCAAAGGTGGAATTTACTGTAGTTAACAAAATGTTAACGCTAAATTTACGACTTTTTGTCAGTGTAAATCTAGCTGAAAGAAATTTTTGCATGATATTGTTTGTCATAAAACAATATACAACCTTATATCTATATCTTATAATAAAACAATACATTCGTATATATATACATATGTTGCCTATAGCCGGCCAAACGGCGGGACCGACTGGATTGAATTTTTTTTGTGGACACTTAGAGGTGGCCGGGGGTGTTCTCGGCTAAAAAACCTAACTTTTTTCTAAATTTTTTTCAAATTTTTTATCCACGGACAACGCCAGGCCCTTCAACTAGTATAATATAAACTCTTACTTTTAAAGTTTTAACAGAAGTTCAACTTTATGTAAGTTGGTTTTTATTAATATTAAATTGAAAACATTAACAAAATGTTATAACAATGTTGGTTAATGTACTTTATCATTGAATTCCGAGGGTTTTAAAGAAATTGGGGTTTTGCCACAAACTCAAATATTCTTATCCCAATATCTTTGCAACATGATGGTGCAAACCTTTGATATTTCAAACTTAGATTATCTTATCTATAAGGTATTAATAGTTTGAAATTTCTAAGGTCTACGACATTGGGTTACAAAGATATAGAGATTAGAAAATTTTTCATGAGTTTTACATTTTTCTCTGAGAGTAAAATATTAATTTTAGTCTAAATTAAAACCAGAGTCCAAGGGCATGCTTGAATTCGATCTTTGCTTACTAAACGAAGAACTATGATCGTGCGTTTCTGGAACTGAATAAAGTTTTAGCTCACACATACTCTGATCTTGATTATATTCATGCCAGTGGGTTCTTGACTGCTCGTAAGGATTAGTATAGGTCGAGACAGGTATTGTAAAGGTTGGGTTCGAACTGGATAAGATGGAGAACTGCTGTTGGGTCGGGTTTATGAAGTCCAGGGGGGTTGGACTGATTAGGTAGGACTGCTGAGGACTAGAGAAGCTTGATAGATGGGTAGAAGTAGAGTCCTGTGTACTAGTAGAGTAGGTTGGATTAGATATAATAACTGAATAAGGTCCAGTTAAACCTAAAATAAAAAGATTTGTATATTTTAGGGTATACAGTAAAAATTATTCGTATCACCGAATTTTAATTTAAAACACTAAAAAAAGGTTTGAACCTAATTTTAGCATCAAGAAAAAGAGACAAGCATATTTTTAAACATTTAAAAAAAAAAATTGTTTGAAATTTTTTAAAAATATTTTCCATAAGAAAACTATGATGGCAAATCTAATGTTGAATTAAATGATTTTCATAACATACATATAATGCACATTTATACACTGGAATTAAAATAAAAAACTCTCCTGCTTGATATTTTAATTGATGACAAATTATTAAAGATGAATAAGTTTATTTTAAATTCTAAATTTTTTTCAGAGTTGAAAATTGTAAAATAGTATTATATTTTATTACTGTTTTCCGTATCGGTGATGGGACTTTCTTTTTCCAAATTTCTCTTTTTCTGTCTCTGCCTAAAATATTACATTTAAGCATTTCTTTAAAGGATAAATTATGTTTTTAAAACCTGCAGTTTAGATTTTGATTTAGCACTCAAGAAAGTAAGGTTTTTTTGAAAATTATAACAAAAATTGATAAATAAAGTTTCTAAGTTGTTATATTTGAAACATCCAAATATGAAATTGTGAGGGTATTAAAAAAGTTATGTGTTTATTATTCAAATCTAAAATTTATTGGTTCTGGATTGTAAATATTGTTCGACGATGAACTCACAGCTGATAGAAATGTAGAGTTTTATACTAATATATATAAAAAAGTAGCATAATAATGAAAATGTAGAGTTTATACTAATATATATAAGAAAGTAGCATAATAATGAAAATGTAGAGTATTATACTAATAAATAAAAAAGTAGCATAATAATGAAATGTAGAGTTTATACTAATATATAAAAAAGTAGCATAATAATGAAAATGTGGATTTTATACTAATATATAGAAAAGTAGCATAATAATGAAAATGTAGAGTTTATACAAATATATAGAAAAGTAGCATAATAATGAAAATGTAGATTTTATACTAATATATAAAAAAGTAGCATAATAATGAAAATGTAGAGTTTATACTAATAAATAAAAAAGTAGCATAATAATGAAAATGTAGTGTTTTATACTAATATATAAAAAAGTAGCATAATAATGAAAATGTAGAGTTTATACTAATATATAAAAAAGTAGCATAATAATGAAAATGTAGAGTTTACACTAATATATAAAAAAGTAGCATAATAATGAAAATGTACCGTATTTTTTCTTTTCTCAGGTGTATGGGACGATCCTCTCCATGCAACTTTCTAAAACAAAATATCTTGCTTTTATTGCTGATAAATTTTATAGTGTGGCATGTACGTCAAATTCACTGTATCCATGTTTTGCTGTTTTAAAAGTTGATAATTTAAGATTGTGGTTCACAAAAAAACGTGGCTTACGGATTTCTGCTTCAAAAAATGGTGGAGAATATAAAAAATAATGCAATTAATAAATAAAGAATAAAATTAATTTTTGGTTAGTTGGTGATTATATTTGGTTAGTTGGTGATTATATTTGGTTAGTTGGTGATTATATTTGGTTAGTTGGTGATTATATTTGGTTAGTTGGTGATTATATTTGGTTAGTTGGTGATTATATTTGGTTAGTTGGTGATTATATTTGGTTAGTTGGTGATTATATTTGGTTAGTTGGTGATTATATTTGGTTAGTTGGTGATTATATTTGGTTAGTTGGTGATTATATTTGGTTAGTTGGTGATTATATTTGGTTAGTTGGTGATTATATTTGGTTAGTTGGTGATTATATTTGGCAACTGTTGAATCATTGTGAATTTGACAGAAGAAGAACGTCAACTTTATGTGACTTTGTGACTTTATGACCTCTTAGCTCCTGCTCTTTAGCATGAGAAGAGCAACTTTATGTGACTTTGTGACTTTATGAACTCTTAGCTCCTGCTCTTTAGCATGAGAAGAGCAACTTTATGTGACTTTGTGACTTTATGAACTCTTAGCTCCTGCTCTTTAGCATGAGAAGAGCAACTTTATGTGACTTTGTGACTTTATGAACTCTTAGCTCCTGCTCTTTAGCATGAGAAGAGCAACTTTATGTGACTTTGTGACTTTATGAACTCTTAGCTCCTGCTCTTTAGCATGAGAAGAGCAACTTTATGTGACTTTGTGACTTTATGAACTCTTAGCTCCTGCTCTTTAGCATGAGAAGAGCAACTTTATGTGACTTTGTGACTTTATGAACTCTTAGCTCCTGCTCTTTAGCATGAGAAGAGCAACTTTATGTGACTTTGTGACTTTATGAACTCTTAGCTCCTGCTCTTTAGCATGAGAAGAGCAACTTTATTTCTTCCATATGCTCTTCAATAAGGTAGGAGTTATGATTAAAAACGTCGAGTATTTCAATTTCACGTTCAGTTCACTTTAATTTGACATGGCATGTTAACTATGAATAGGGTTGTTAATCGTTTCCTTTTTCTAAAAATGATTGCATCGTTTTTATTAAAAACGATGGGTCACAACGAATGAACCACATCTTGAAATTTAAAAAAAAACTAAAACAAAACAACGATACGATTGTTTTTATAACGATAGTTTTCTAACGATGAATCTGAAATTTATGACAATTAATTCAATTTTTTTTCAGGAAGATAAATTTATGATTGTTAACGATCGTCAAAAATAAAAAACCATCTACCTTCGTTAACGAAAGGACGAAATAAAACTAAAAAGCGACTTCTTCATTTGTTAATAAAAAAAACAACAATTTTTTTCAAAACCGACCATTTCGTTTTTCATTTTTTCTTCGTCGTTTTTAAAAACGAAATGATCGTTTTTTAAAAAAGTGAAGACGATCCTTACCTATGAAGCCCACAGGGATTACAGAGTGGATTTCCTTCTGAATCTCTTCTCCATAGTGTTGTACTGTACGTTGAACAGTTTAAACATCTAGTATCAGGTCCTACTCGTGTATACTTTCTCTAAAAACATGCCGTTGTGAAAATTGCGAAATTTTCACGAAATGATTTCGCCTGAAACCCCAGTCATGTCAGGTTTTACAAATTATGTGGGCCTGATTGGCTAAGACAAACTAACAATAGATCAAACAATGTAAATATGATTGAATAAGTTACAATACAATACAATACAATACAATGCAATACAATACAATACAATACAATACAATACAATACAATACAATACAATACAATACAATACAATACAATACAATATAATACAATACAATACAATACAATACAATACAATACAATACAATACAATACAATTGAATAAGTAAATTACCACTTTTCTCGCAACTCCATCTTGTTGTGTCCAAACCTTCCTAGATACTTTCTTCTCATCATCCGTCCTTCGTCCTGTAATAATATCGATGTTAGGTAATTTCCCAAAATTAAATTTTAATTTAAACATAAAAATTAAAGTATCGATATATGTTTAACCAATCCGTTAATTTTGAAATTGTAAAAACTTTTTCTAGTTTTTGCGAGGAACAGATTAGACAGAAATGATAAGAGTACGATCTTATAATACTTTGTAGTGTACTTAGGAGGAGCAAGGAAACAGTACCCCCCCCCCCCTCCTTCTCCACAACCCTAATGGTCCACCCCATAACACTTTTAGAAAGGAGTTGAACACTACATCCTGTATATGCCCCTGACCTAACACCAAAACTTCCCTAAGATTCTATCTGTGTAATCTGTGGTTCGAAATTAATATTGTTTATAAGATAATTGAACAAGAAAGTCCCTCACCCTCCCCCTCAAATGCGCCTTTTAAATGTTAAATTGAGTTAAACATAAACAAAATGTGTTAAAATGGTTAAAAACAGATTTAAAGAATCTCTTATCAAGAAAGATTAATTTCATGTTTGATTATATATTACAGCTGATTATTTATATTATTACCCATGTTTAGCCATATGCATGTGTCATGTGTCAGGAAATGTTTAAATAATTTTTTATGCATAGGGTCACCGACGAAAACTGCATAAATGTCGTCTTCATAATCCAAAGCGTTAAAATAAGATACCTGGAGATTTTTTTGTTCTGCTTTGCATAGTTTCCTGTTATCATAACATTCAGAGGTCGAATTTTAAGAATTTGAGCCCTGGCATACATTTAAACCGCGGCTCAAATATGGTTGGTTCTACTTAAAATTGTATTAAATTTTTCAAGGATTAAGCCGGCGCTCAATCGAAACCGGTTTTTGGGAAATTTGAGACGCGGCTTAAATTTATTAAATTCGGGCACAGGAATCTTCAGCATTTACTGTCAAAAAATTGGAAATAATCTTTGAAAAATGATTTTTACAAGGACTATTACAATGATTGTAAGCATAATTTCATTTACCCGTCATGAAAGATGGCAAAATGGAAGATATTGTCGTTTTTATAGGTTTAAAAGTGATTAATTCCGATAATTCATGTATTTTTTCCAGCAATTGAAATACGCAAGTCGTCACTTATGTAGAGATACCACAATTGAAAATAATTAGTTTTTAAATTTATAAACATTACTGACTAATTCATATCTTGATCAGACAAATTGTTGTGAATCGGGCATTACCTTTTTTACGTTGAGAGTAAATTGAAATTATGTTTACAGATTCTTAAAACATTTTCTAAATAAGTGCATCAAAACAATTTTACGATAGCAAAAGATGTGAAACGGAGTAAATCTAGAACATTTCCAGAATTGTGACTAACAAGCTTTGTTCTAGTGAGTTCCCCAATACCAAATTTGAGGCAAATAGGTGAAGGGGTTCATGAGTTATATTTGATTAACAAACAAAACAGAGAATGCTACTTTATGGATACATGGATACAAAATATTTAAATATGTGAATGATCGTTCCTTGCACATGAACAGTGGGCGATCCTGGCTGTGAAGTTTCTTATATAATGCACAGGCGTTGCAGAGAGGAGCTCCACCCTCGCCACGCCTCCAGAGAGAGGTCCTAAACAGGGTGGATTTGATCAGGGTGTTTAGAATTGATTAAAGCGATTAAAGCAATTGATCAAAAGATTGAAATGATAAATGGGGCAGAAATTTATCAAAGCGGTGAATTTGATCCATGATGCAGAATTGATCAAGGAGAAAAAATTAATCAAGGGGAAAGAATTGATCAAGAAGAAAGTATTGATTGAGGCGGAACTTATCATTGCTGTGAAAAAGATCAATGACACGTAATTGATCAATGAGGCGATATTTATTAATAAGGTAGAAATTATCAATGAGTCGGATTTACTTAATGAAGCTGCATTAATTAATGAGGCGGAAATTATCAATGAGGCGGAAATAATCAATGAGGCAGAATTAATAAATGAGGCGGAATTAATCAATGAGGCTGAAATTATCAATGAGGCGGAGTCCTAATAAATGAGGCGGAATTAATCAATGAGGCGGAATCAATCAATGAGGCGGAATTAATCAATGAGCCGTAATCGATCAATCAGTTGGAATTTTGTAAGTGGTGAAAATGATAAAAACAATTGAACAGATAAAAGGGAACGCTTTTGTCAAAGCGCTAGAATTTAACTGAGGCGATTTGTTCAAAGGGGCGGAGTTTTCTAATGAAGCGGAATTATTCAACGTTCTTAATACATCATACAAAAAATGACAAAAAGTTGCTTAAGAGATCAATTTTGAAGAACTCAGAAGTTTTGAAATTGAGCTATATCGCTGAACCACCTACTGCCGGTTCAAATTTGAACCACCGATTCAAAGTTAAAAAGAGTAGGGAAGAATTTGAATTGGTGATTCAAATTAGAACCGGCGGTAGTAGGTTCAAATTCATTAATTTAGATTATTAATAAATTATCAGCGGGGAAAGGCAAATAATAGGGGGACCGAGCGCTGCTGCTAGAAAAGGTTAGGGGGAATTATCAATAGCTGCAAAGAATTAATAAAGAATTGGATCTTTGCCACAAACTTAAGTCTTAATTTTGTGACCTACTGGTGTACACTTTTTATATTTGAAACTAAAATCATTCGATTTAACGAAGGTCATAGTTTGATATATTTTAGGTCCAAGGCATTGCGTTAGAAAATCAGAGTTTGTTGCAAGGAAACAAATATAAATAAATAAAATCACGCAACCTCTTGAGTAACATATGACGCGAAGAATTAACAGTTTTATAAATTGATCTAGATTACAAAATAGATGGATAGAATTTATTTTATGTCAAAGCTGTCTTGTGTTAAACACTAAGCCGGGTATTGATTCTGTTTGCGGATGACAATTTAAAGAAGATTTAAAGGACAAGGAGGGCAGTGTAATTTTAAGTAACCCAGCTCTATCTATGTATATATAGTTTCAGTAGAAGTAAATATTTTCTTTTACTGTTATAGCGCCGATATATAATGCAATTTCTATTGGTTCAGAATTGTATTGAGAAACCGAGTATTTTGGGACGATTGTCATTTCTAAAGAAAATTTTAAGTTACAAACAAACGGCTCAGTAACATTTCGTCTAGTACACTTTCGTCTAAGTTCACTTTTTTCTAGTTCATTTTCGTCTAGTTCTTTTTTAGTAACATTTGGTCTAATTAACATTTGGTCTAAGTAACATTTGGTCAAAGTAACATTTCGTCTAAGTAACATTTCGTCTAAGTAACATTTGGTCTAAGTAATTTGGTCTGAAAAAAATGTTAAGTGATTTTATTTTAACAGTGCAAAAAAGGAGAAAACCTGTGAAACAAAATCAAGAAATCCGCAATTCGTATAGGAGAAATTCTCCACTCTTCTAAAACACGTTGAACTGAGAGGAACTCAATGGCGGAATTAATTATGATACTCAACCAGTACTTTTGTATATAAGTACTTCAGACCAAATTCCTTACTAAAAATTACTTAAACCAAAAGTTACTTCGACAAAATGTTACTTACTCCTTTCTTAAAGTTAGTTAAACCAATTCTGTAGTTTTAGACCAATTTACTTACTGAAAGTTACTTAGACGAAATGTTACTTAGACCAAATGTTACATAGACGAAATGTTACTTAGACCAAATGTTACTTACACCAAATGTTACTTAGACGAAATGTTACTTAGACCAAATGTTACAAGACCAAATGTTATTAGACGAAAGTGTACTAGACGAAATATTATAATCCCAGTTTCAACGCGGTGCCCTGTCCAGTGTTCACAGCAGGTTGAATCTATGTGTGTCTTAAATTGCATCCAGGCTTTTTGTTACACCCCATAATTAAGATAAGTTAAATTTACCCAAGAAAAAAAGTATATAAATGTGAAAAATTAAAAATATCGGCCTTAGTCAATTATTTTACTCCAGAAGCTTAGTTTGATAAGTCAAGGTGTTGAAATGTTATCAAAAGTTGTAAAGCATTTTTCCCGGATTTTTTCTAGAATTTTATAACTGTGCATATTTTATAAAAAATTGAAATTTTCCGCAAATAGGTTCATCATCAAAGATTAATTTAGTTTTTTAACAATTAATATGATACAGAAAATTTTCTGTAAATAAATCTTTATTTCTGGGGGTGAGATTGGCGCATTTTAAGATTTTGAAATCGATTGATTTTAAAACACGATTTTTTTCCTATTTTGTTTCTTATTCCAGAGTTAGATTTACCAAATTGTGCCCTATTGTTGTTATTTCAAAAGTAATACCCACAAAGTAAGAGACTGTACAAGCGATCTAAATCACTAAAAATATAACGATTTCACCATAGTTTCAGTAGAAGTAAATATTTTCATTTACTGATAGCGCCGATTGAAGGATTCATAACTCTAATTGGATAATGAGATAGATAGAAAGATAGATGTTACAGCCATATTATTTCTATTGGTTGAGAATAGACACCAAACACATGACTGAATCCTGATTGGATCAGACGCTAATGGAATCGGCATACAGGAGTTATTTAAATGTATTATAAAGAAAGAAATAAGTTTACAGTGCAGAAAATCATGAATATAAGAAAAGGGACAGTATAAGTTCAGTTCAGCCGTGTCTGATGTTTCATCATTTGTGGGTAACCCTGTATAAAATAAAGATGAAATTGTTAAGGCTATAACCAGGGATAGTTATGGTTAAATTAAAATTAACCTGTAATGAATAATGAAAAAGATTTCTCGGAGAGGAATTAATTTTGTTTATAAAGTCAGTTAAACCGTGATTTAAAACGATCAATTTTCAGAGGGAAAAACAAGAACCATTGGATAACTGTGAATCGTGTATGAAATTTTTAAATAAATTTTTAATATTTTTAGATAATGTCGACAGCCCATTCTATAGTTTCTACCTCATAGTCCTGCAGTTCCCACAGCTAGTGTTTGGTCCAATCCTCTGATATTTTCTCTTAAACAGGTTATAAACATTAGTTTTAACTTTAGTTTTAACATTAGTTTTAACTTTAGTTTTAACGCTAGTTTTAACGTTGGTTTTAACTTTAGTTTTTACTTTAGTTTTAACTTTAGTTTTAACATTAGTTTTAACTTTAGTTTTAACTTTAGTTTTAACATTAGTTTTAACTTTAGTTTTAACGTTAGTTTTAATGTTAGTTTTAATGTAAAGTTTTTTTTTCAAATCCTAACATTATGAATTATTTTTATTTGTTAATTCCTAACTTTTAAAGCTTTAGAAATTTTCTGGTTCTAACTTCAAATCCAAGTCGACAATTCCGTTAAAATCGGATGAACTGCTTTTTAGTAATCGTATATATTGCTTAGAAAAGAATATTTACCACTTTATAATCTAAATTATTAGGATTGAGGTAGAATGCGTTCTCATCAGCATCTTGGTAATCAACTTCATACCTATTTATACACTATACACTTTAAATACTTTGATGGAATTTTTAACGGTTTTTAATTATCGGTTTTTGATGATCAAATGAATTATCAGCGGCTTTTAATTATCCTTTGAAGATAAAAGCAATTATTAAAGTCCTTTGACGATTAAAGAAACAAACCATGATTCATACTTTGGAGGAAAAAACTCCGAGGATAGCGATTCAACGATTTTTTATATCTAAACTTATTTTTATTACAGGGTTAGGTATTCTTTGGCCAGGTACATGACGACCTGAAACTAAATGAACCTAGCAATCTAAAGGAGATGAGCTTGCTTGTATACTTCCTAAACTATGCAAATGAGATATCAAAAAAACTCAAGAAAATGCAAGAAAAAATGTTGAAATAATTTGAACAGTGTATACTCATCGTCTCTGAAGTTTCATTTTTTGGGGGGTAACCCTGGACAATGATTTTTGGTTAATATATTGAATACTTTTTGAAAATATGTGTAGATATTTATGTGTGCTTTATTTTAATTTTTAACTTCATAAGATTTATTTTTACCTGTTATCCCACATTTTGTTCATTTCAAATCTAATAAAAATCACAATTTAGAAATGTTTGAAAATGACCGGGGTTTCAGAAATGCGTGGACACAGTAATGGTTATACGCCGAAAAAAAAAACATTATTGTGACCCTTCCTAGTGCTATCACCGGCTTCCTCCATTTCAAGATAGCTTGCACCTGAAAAAGATGATAAAATGTATTTTTAGAAATCTAATTTGATTTGACACAGAACTTCAGATTCTTTTTTGTCTAATCCTAATATCTATACAACTTGAGATTCTCTGCCTCTTCAGTAAAAGTAATTTCATCCTATATGAAGCATAAAGTCTGGCTGCGTTAACCTTGTTGCACCAGCTAGTCCTGTCCATAGAGCAAGGTACAGTACAAACTGGGACCGGAAAGGTTGACCCGGCTCGGAATTTCAAAAGTACTACGACTACCAGTGGATTGGAACTTTTGTATCGAGTATTCTCAATCTTGTACGTTTGATCTCGATATTCAATTTAAATTTTTAACTTTGAGGATCAATGCTTTAAGCCTTCATTTTAGACCTCTTTTCTGGGTATGACCACCATGGCATATTGAAAAAGAATTAATTTTATCCGTAAGTCTATCTCAGATCCCAAGATTCACAATACAAGTTCACAACACATCAGTTCTGACTTGTGATGTGGAGGCATTTTAAATTACAAACGTTATATTTCAATAGATCAAGTAGTAGTAATATAAAATATCAAAGGTTTTAACTATCAGAGGCTGAATTTAAAGAATTTGAGCGGCAGCTTAAATTTAAGCCGCGGCTCATATATGGCTGGTTCCACTTAAAATTGTATTAAATTTTTCAAGATTTTAGCCGGCGCTCAATTGAAACCGTTTTTTGGGGGATTTGCATAGATAAAGATAGATTGCGCATACGACGACATTTTTCATCTTGAAAGATATAAATGTACAGAGATGTTTAAAAGATATTCCTATTAAATATATTAACTAGGTCGGTTGTGAACATTGGCTGTTCTTATGTCATTGAGTACTTGTGGTGTTCATGTGTTCTGTAGAGAAAAATTGAAGTTAGTTTAGTCCTTCTCATGTCCTTCTTCAGTTCTCGTCAATATCATATATTGCTCAGTGAAATATTGGGTGATCTCTCGTTGTTCAAATAATTCCATTCAAACCACCCCGCTTATCATTGAAGTACACTTTTACCCCTATAAGTATGAGTTCGCAGACTGTACGATTCTTGGTGATTTTGCGTACATAAGCTATCTATGTTTATTTATTTATCTATGGGGATTTGAGACGCGGCTTAAATTCATTAAATTCGGACACAGGTTGCAAAGATATATTTTTAGAAATAAAAACAAAGATATCTGAAAAATGATCTTCACACATCGAGTTTTTAAAAACTTACACTTTACATACCTGGGACTGATGATATATGTTTTCTATCTTTAATTTCAGATTCCAGCAGAGCCATTCTCACAAGCTCGTTTTCTAACCCCTAAATAAAGAAACTGCACAATATTTGAGAAAATTTGAAAAGGCCATCTCGGCCTTTTTCTAAGCAAGCTGGCTGTGACGTTAATTCTATCCCAACATAACCAACTAAATATAAATTTGCCATTTCTCTTTTATACTCTTTGTCAACGAATACATTTTAAATGAAAAATTTAAAAAGATAATTCTTTTGATTGTTGAATTCTAAACCAACACGCGATAAAATACATTCGAAGAAACTGAACATTGCTTAGTCCAGACTCCAGAGTGATATAATAATAATGTTGATTGATAAACCTAATATCACGGACCCTAAACATGCACACGGAAAGTTAATGTTCTTTGTACATTGCTCAGCTACACCTAGCTAGCGACGAAAATGTCTGAAAGTAGCAGCATGCATTTTATAATTTCTTCAAGAAAATGTTTTTTATTAACCCTATGAAGGCAAGGGGGGGGGTCTCTGTGCACAGTCTTTGAGTTATGGTACAGGGTTGAAATGCATGTTTATATCCCATCTTTTCAAGGCCAGCTCATTAACAAAAAAAAATTAATGTATTGGGTGCTAGGAAGGGTTGAAAAAATATCAAAAAAGGGTTGGGAAACTGTAAAAAATCAAATATTTTGTTTTAGGCAAAAAATATCAATAAGTGACACATATATATGTTTGTTTCTTCATTCATTTTTTAAGAGCTTTTGAAAAAGGTAGTCTTTAGATCTGTAGCTAAGTTATAGCTTAGTATGGGCTATTTTAACACGGACCGGACCGTTTACCGGCCTGTGGCTGTACCTTTACCTATGAATTAAAAAAAAATACAAAAAATCCTTTAAATTACTTTTCCTTAAAAGTGAAAACAATTTACGTTAATAATTTCAAAAATGAGAGTGCTAGGGCAAAAAACTATGGGGGGGGGGGGGTTCAAACGCCTCCCCCCCAGCCTGCTTAGGGTTAGACATTTCAAATTAGTTGAAATCTTTCAAAATTCTGATACCAAATAATTATAATTGTAATTGTAATTGTAATTGTAATTGTAATTATTAAAATGTATGTTTTTGGGACACTCCACTAACCTTGCTTTCTTCAGATAAATACTCTGTTTCTTCTTGGTATCTATCTCCACCAAACTTCAAAATGAAACCATGAAAAGAATTTCAAAATTGTTAAATTATGAAAACTAACCTTAAAATCCCAAAAAGAGTCTTGATATCTTTTAGAGTTGACGTCTAGAGTCCAATTTACTTCTTCGTTTACTCCTTCATCAAATTCGATTATTATTGTACAGAAGAAAAAAAATATGAATGTCTTGAAAAAACTCCTCTTTATCGCTGACCCCCCCACTCCTCAGATCTTCATTTTCAATTTTAACATTGGCACACATTCATTAAGCTGTAAGAATATTGTCGAATACGTTATTGGTTTTGTAACTTAAGAAAACTCCGCGAATTTGTTTTGAGATATATTTATATTCAATCAGAGCTGGGAACTTTAAAATGATGGATATCAGGATTAATGCTTAATCCTCTGTTTTTCCTAATCTCGAGACTAACATAATCTCGAGATTATGTTACTCTTGACATTAAATATTCAGATTTTCAAATTGGATTTTAAGAATGCCAGATTGGTTCGTTTTCTTGACTAAAAGGGCCCTCACTTAATTTCTCACCCATTTATTTATTAATACATTAGTTAAAACAGTGATGGAATTTAAAGAATTTAAGCCGCGGTTTAAATCCGCCAAAACCCGGTTTAAATTTAGCGCCGGTTTAAATCTTGAAACATTTGATACAATTTTAAGTGGAACCAACAATATCTAAACCGCGGCTTAAATTTAAACCGCCGCTCAAATTCTTTAAATTCGGCCACTGGTTAAAAAAGAATCTCAAACCCGCTATTAAATATTTTTCTTCACCGATTTATTTACAAATTCTTTATTTGTTTGAAATTGCGGATTTCTCTCATGGGATAGAATTTATTTTCAAGGCTGTCATTGGTCAATACAATTTACGAACTATATTCCTGCACTGTCAACGGGGAAAAAATAAACGGATATCCAAAGAGAGAGAAAAAGCGTGGATTAAGGACTAAAATTAAAAGTTTCCACAGTGGATATTCGGATTAAGCAGTTGGGATTAAAGGTTATCCATTCTAAAGTTCCCAGCTCTGGATGATGAAATTGCGATAACAATAAGGTTACAAGAACTTTTTCTTGAAACGTGGGGATCTTTATATAAGCCTATATATGCCATAGAGATTAGTAACGTTTGAAATTGGCCTTCTAAAATTTAAAAGCAGTTTATTGAGGACGCTCTAAATGTGACAAAATACAACAAAACAGACATACACAATACAGCATGTATGTTCAGTGGTAAAATACAATGAGGACAACTTTCGATTTCAAATTTGGATTTAAATCAATCTGTTAAATAGCATGGGTACACATAAACATGGAAGTCAAGAGAAGCAATAATTTTAAAAATTTTCACTTTGATTACTTGGAAACTTGTAATTCGAAAAAAGTTTGTTAAAAACAAAACTTAAAAATGAAAAGTCGTCTTTATTTTATTGATATAAAACGACTGTTTTATAGGATAAAATCAAGGATTTTTACCTTCACAGCTGGTTTGAGGAGACAGCTGCGAAATACCGTCTCTACGGAAAATGAATATTAGTATAAGGACGTGGAGGAAGTACAGAGACTGTTAAGACGACCTCAAACTGTGATATTATAACAAGGTTTATTGGAGATTTTTGTAAATGGAAACATTAAGGATTTTGCAAACGAAAAAAATACAGCTGCTGGGAAAAATTAACATTGGGAAACAGAGAGTATAAATTCAGTACAGTCGTCTCTGAAGCTCATCCGTTTAACCCTGTTGCATTTTTTCTTTAGATGTAAATATTTATTTAAATCAGTTTATTACAGAAGTTTGTTATGTATATAAATAAAAAAGGTAAACATATCATTCTATTCTGTGTTTGATAGGTCGAATATAGTGATATAATTTATCTATACAATGTGTAATTATACATGTAGTTTTATAGTAAAAACAATAAAAATAATAGTAATGAATATAATACTTATAATAAAAATAATAATAATAATGATAATAATAATAACTATAAAATCATAGTAATGATAAAAATGATAATAATAACAATAATAATTATGAAATTATAGTAATGATAATAATGATAATAATTATAACGACAATTAAAAATCCATGACTTAAAAACCGCTTGAAAAATAAATAACAATGAACATGTGAGCAAATATTGAGAAGAAAAATGATAATTCAAATATTTTGCACTTTAATTAGATTATTACCTGGAACTGTTGAAACCAACATCAAAATAGTTTTGAAGACTTGATCGGTTCTCTCCCTCTATACGGATAAATGTTTAAAACCTCTAAAATTTTGTGGTGCTCAAGCAGTATTTGAAAATTTTCAAATTTAAAAAGAAAAACGTGAATATATCCCTTTTATTTGAAAAATATTTATGTAGGTTCTTGTCATTTGTCAATAAGGAAAGTAACTTTTTCAAATTGCTTCCATATGTTCGCAATTATATCGTAATTCCACGCAGGTAACTGTGCTAGTGAAAGCAATTGCAATCCGTACAGGAAATCATACAGAAAAACTTCTTTAAATGTTATTTTTGTTTTAAAAATAATTGAATTGTGATAAAACTAGAAATTTACCTCCGTCCCATGACGTATGGGAATAAAATAATTCTAAATCTCTGGTATTTTCTTCTAAACTTCTAGTTCTGTACACCTCGACACCTCTTATATCTGAGGAGTCGAAAACCTAGAGCAAAATGTTTTTAAATTTTGCGGACATCATCTCCTTGGAAAATGGAAAAGTAAGGATATTAGAGATAAATGGGGTCTTTAAATTACATGAGGAAAGAAGGGTTCTGAAATTACATGAGAGAGGGATGTTCCTCAAGCTTCATGAAGGGGTCCTTAAAAGCATAAGGGAGCTGGGGTCCTAAAACTACATGAGGAGAAAGAACCAGAATTTATATAAGGGAGGGGTGGTCCTTATTGCTGCGTGAGAAAACACCTTAAAAGCATAAGGAAGCTGGGGTCCTAAAACTACACGAGGAGAAAGAACCAGAATGTTTATAAAGGGAGCTGTGGTGGTCCTTATTGCTGCGTGAGAAAACACCTTAAAAGCATAAGGGAGCTGGGGTCCTAAAACTACACGAGGAGAAAGAACCCGAATTTATATAAGGGAGCTGCTACATGAGGAGAAAGAACCAGAATGTATATAAGGGAGCTGCTACATGAGGAGAAAGAACCAGAATGTATATAAGGGAGCTAGGGGTGGTCCTTATTGCTGCGTGAGAAAACACCTTAAAAGCATAAGGGAGCTGGGGTCCTAAAACTACATGAGGAGAAAGAACCAGAATTTATATAAGGGAGGGGTGGTCCTTATTGCTGCGTAAGAAAACACCTTAAAAGCAGAAGGGAGCTGGGGTCCTAAAATTACATGAGGAGAAAGAACCAGAATTTATATAAGGGAGCTGCTACATGAGGAGATAGAACCAGAATGTATATAAGGGAGCTAGGGGTGGTCCTTATTGCTGCGTGAGAAAACACCTTAAAAGCATAAGGAAGCTGGGGTCCTAAAACTACACGAGGAGAAAGAACCAGAATGTATATAAAGGGAGCTGTGGTGGTCCTTATTGCTGCGTGAGAAAACACCTTAAAAGCATAAGGGAGCTGGGGTCCTAAAACTACACGAGGAGAAAGAACCAGAATTTATATAAGGGAGCTGCTACATGAGGAGAAAGAACCAGAATGTATATAAGGGAGCTAGGGGTGGTCCTTATTGCTGCGTGAGAAAACACCTTAAAAGCATAAGGGAGCTGGGGTCCTAAAACTACACGAGGAGAAAGAACCAGAATTTATATAAGGGAGCTGCTACATGAGGAGAAAGAACCAGAATGTATATAAGGGAGCTAGGGGTGGTCCTTATTGCTGCGTGAGAAAACACCTTAAAAGCATAAGGAAGCTGGGGTCCTAAAACTACACGAGGAGAAAGAACCAGAATGTATATAAAGGGAGCTGTGGTGGTCCTTATTGCTGCGTGAGAAAACACCTTAAAAGCATAAGGGAGCTGGGGTCCTAAAACTACATGAGGAGAAAGAACCAGAATTTATATAAGGGAGGGGTGGTCCTTATTGCTGCGTGAGAAAACACCTTAAAAGCAGAAGGGAGCTGGGGTCCTAAAATTACATGAGGAGAAAGAGCCAGAATTTATATAAGGGAGCTGCTACATGAGGAGAAAGAACCAGAATGTATATAAGGGAGCTAGTGGTGGTCCTTATTGCTGCGTGAGAAAACACCTTAAATACACAAGGGAGGGTGTTTCTTTTAGATACAGGGTTACCAACACTAGATTACACTTCAGAGACGACTGTACGGAATTCATTCAGTTTTTTTATTCATGTTTCCCAGCAGCTGTAAACTTCATTCATGGTTCCCAGCAGCTGTGAACTGCATTCATGGTTCCCAGCAGCTGTGAACTTCATTCATGGTTCCCAGCAGCTGGGAATTTTCATTCCAAATCTGTTAAAAACTTTATTTAAGGAAGAAACCTAAAAGTCGATTTATTAAAATGTTTTATTTAATTCGTCATAAGTCTCATCTTGTGGGTAACCATGCAGATGAGGGTTGGAGTGTTCTATATTTACATGGTGAGTAACCGGGGTTACCTAAATTTCATTGTATGAATAATTACCCGAATATCACCAAAATATTTGTCTTTTGTCTGAAATCCATTTTCCATCTCCTCCTCATCAAACAGATTCTCATCGGGGGCCTAAAGTTTAATCCATATCTATATATATATATATATAATTTGTTTAGGTGTTTAGTGTTTGTCGATTTGTTCGTATCCGATAAACGTCAAAACGGCTGATCCGATCGGGCCCATGACTACAGGGAGGTTCAGAATTTCACAAATTTGTCAACTGAGAGGTTTGTACATTATAAGGTTAACCGTACCAATAGCTTCCAGCTATTAGGGGGGGGGGGGTCGGTTTAAGCAGCTGGAAAGAATAAGACTGTAGATATAAATAGCATGACCTCACATGACCCCTGTTGGTATAAATAGCATGACCTCACATGACCCCTGTTGGTATAAAGTCGGTCGAAATTTAAAGAAAATTACTCTTTCTTAAGATTTAAAAAAAAATTTCGAAATCCCACAGTATGTAATGAAAACATGTCATTCTACAAAATAAAATTACTTAATGATAATTTCGAATCAATTTTATATTTAAATGTCTTCCATATATTCTGACAAAAATAGAATAATTTAGCCTTAATTGGTTTTAAAATTAACTTTTCACAAGATTTTTGCCAAAAATATGAGTTTTCTTTGAAAAAAAAATATAACAAATACATACGTACCTCCCTTTCTAAACTCCAAGAAGACATGTCAGAACTAAAAAGAAATTTATGATATAATTATATTTTAATTATCACTTTTAGAATTCGTACTTTTTTATGAGGCTCCTTAGATGTATTTGTAAATCCATCTTATCTATTAATTTGGCTTGGGTGTCTGTGTGTCTGTTTGTTTGTTTGTATCCAATAAACGTCAAAACGGCTTAACCGATCGGGCCCAAATTTTTTGTGGGACATCATGTGACCACAGGAAAGGTTTATGAATGATAAAAATGTTTAAAGAATGTGTTTTAAAGGTTTTTAATTTTGTAAAAAATTTAAATTCTTGAAAAAAAAAATTTTAAATGTGCAAAATTTTTTTCTTCTTTGTTTTTAAATGTAAACAAAAAGAACATGTTCACAATTCAAATAGAAGATGGGCGCGAAGCGCCCTAAAAGCCTAGTACTTCAAAAAAGAACTTGATATGTTTTTTTTATAATAAAAACTCTTGAATAGAACATTTCACAAGATAAGTTGATTTTCAAGCTGGCAGAACTATTCGTTATGGAATCCACTGTATCCAACATTTAGACAGAAATGTGTGTGAACCAAGGTTGTATAATAAGGTGCTTACTCTCGATGCGCTTCAATGTTCGGGAAATGTCGTTTCCTAAGCATAGATAGATAAAATCCTCATATGACGTCACTGATAATAGAGGCGAGAGTAGAGATCAGTGACGTCAAATAAGGATTTAATCTATATATGCTCAGAAGACGACATATCCCATACATTGGAGTGCATTGAGAGTAACCAACCTTATTATACAACCTTGGTGTCAACCCTCATGGCATCTCCGACAAAACTAAGTAGAATTCTAGAATAAACTGAACCAACATTTGCACGACATTTTTAATATTTTTATTATTTTTAATAAGTATTAATCACACCTTGTAGGAAGAGGGTTCCTGCAAATAACAGAGCTTCTTAAAATAGGTTTATCATATCTAAAAAATAAAAAAGTTTGAGACAATTAAAGGGACTGTAAACGTCATTTTAATAGACCCTCCATGTATAGGATTGGCATGTCCGATTCGCAACCCTTACCTTATAAACAATGCCTCAGATATTGTCATTTTTATATGTGACAAAGGATTGAATCTTTCCTTAGTTTATTTGCAGCAAAAATCCGCAAGTAACTCTGAGGAAATAATGAATTTGTTATTTATAAATGGGCTGTCACCTAAATTCTAACTCCTTCTTAGAATTCTTGCTTTGACATAATTTAGGCGTCATTTTGAGAACTTTTTTCACTTGCGAATATGGATTTTTGCAATCTTCGAGATTGCAATCCTTTAAAAAATTGTTCATTTATCCTTTTTTCGGCGATCTATAATTTTTTTGGTTTATTCAACACCATTAATAATTTTACATGTTTTATTATTTTTTGTAAATAAATTTTTTTGTAACGGGAAAATTCCGGGGAAAAATAAATAAAATTAAACAAATCCCTTTTAATTTTATTCTTATATACAGTGTGTCCGGATAAACATTAGAGTTGAGTGAGTGGCGAAATTGAAATCGTCTTAGTTAAGAACTAACGCCGTGATGCCTAAGTTCGTTGGACATATAATAAAGTAACGTCTGACAGAGTATATTGTATGTAAACGGGAAAATACTGTTTTATTATGCAAAACTAAACTGTACTAAACAGTTTGCAAACAAATCATGAACAAACAAATTCTAAACTCTAGCAAACAAAATATGCTTTCTTACAACACAGCACAACACTTTATCGAAAATCATTTACATGGACAATCTCAAAATCGAAACTGTTTATTGGAACACCCTGTATCTGCGTTTAAAGGGACTGTAACCATAATTTTGAGTAACCCTCCATACAAAGGTGGCAGCGATCGATTTATAACGGTATTCTTGACACCTAAATCTGATAACAAATGTGGAAGATAACGTCGATTTTCTCACTCCATAAGTGTTTATTTCTGGGAATTTCTCCATTGCCTCTTAAAACAAAAAATGCGCAACTCACTTTCGCAGAGAAACCGCAAATGAAAATAAACAATTTAAATGCTATCTTGTTCATATTTGATCAAAAAAGCTTTCTAGGGTTCCGTTGTAAATTGGGCATTGTTATATATATCTTTGCATGGAGGGTCACTGGAAATTACGCTTACAGTCCCATTAATATCTACATACAGTCCCATTAATATCTGCATAGAGTCCCTTTAATAACTATATACAGTCCCTTTAATACCTACATACAGTCCCTTTAATATCTACATACAGTCCCATTAATATCTGCATAGAGTCCCTTTAATAACTACATACAGTCCCTTTAATACCTACATACAGTCCCTTTAATACCTACATACAGTCCCTTAAATACCTACATACAGTCCCTTTAATACCTACATACAATCCATTTAATACCTACATACAGTCCCTTTAATACCTACATACAGTCCCTTTAATACCTACATACAGTCCCTTTCATACGCATGGAAAAAGTCTAATTTACCTTGAACTAGAAACAGTACACTCAGAGGTCTGCCCTGGCAAGAAACCACTTGAAAAATCGAAGTTCATGCAAACAGTTCTTGAATTTATGCAATCCATGTTATCGGCTTGGATTGGAGAATTGTGACTGAACTGGGGTCTACATGGTGGAGAATGGCTGTTTTCGCACCCGTTAGCAATTCTAATCGCGTTTTCTAAACTAATCGTAGTGCTAGGCGCCTCATCATAGGTTACTGCCTGGCTCGGTAGAGAATACATGTCGTGGCTTGGATTAAGGTATATAGTTGGTTTTGTCGCCGCCTGGGTCAACTGGGCTCCTGGTGAGGTAAAACTAAGGCTACAGGTAGTGTAAACATTACTGGATACAGTGTCCGGATTAAACCTAGAGTAGGTGAGATCCATGATACTATGATTAGGAGAAGGATATTTTTCCTCTCCAGATATAGAGAATACTTGAGTAGCCTAAACAAATATCCTTTTTAAAGGGAGTGTTCATTAATTTTCAAAGGAGTATCCGGGATATAAATTCAATTAAGACTTGAGAGTTGAATTAGACATGATATTCTAATCAAAGTTCTTCATAGAAAATTTGATATTTCAATATTCAAAACTACAAAAAGAATTCCGTCCCTCCTCTTGCAAACGCTTTATAGACACTGACAATAATGCAGTTTGTTTCTTTTTTCCACTGAATTGATTTAAAAAACGAATTCAGACTACGAACTGCAACTGGCAACGGAATGGGCTCAACTTGTGAAGCACAGATCGTCCATACACATATCTAAAAATGTAGTGGACGTAGTATGAAGATGTTTGTAAGCAATTATCTCCTTAATAAACGTCAACCATCGCCGCGCTCCTGAATGAAATAAAATCCCTCTGAAAACTACGAGACGAAATAAACTCATTTCAATATAATCATTTTTAAAAACTTTCCAAATCAATTTTTTTTGAATTTTTATTGAATTTTTTATTTACACTGTACAGGTGTAGAGCTCTTTATATTGAAAGATAGTTACGTTATAGATTAAGTAATAAAGTAAAGAAAAAAGAAAAAAGTTGGAGCCATTTTTATGAAATGATTTTAATATATTAAAACTAAAATAAAAGGATATTTTCCTGGTTTGAGAGATGCTCAATCCCAAAGTTTGGTTCTCCACTCCAATCTCCACTGGATTTTTTAGTCAATTTTAAAATTATAAATTAGCAACAATTTTACCTTTTTAATTATTATTAGGCTTTCAGAGAGCAATTTTCTTTTTTTTAATTGGTGCAATTTTATACAAAAAAAATTATGACGTTTTTTTCGGACAAATTTTTTCGACCAGTCATAAAGTCATGTAAGTCGCCTAAAAAGTTTTGGGCTCAATTGGTTCAGTCGTTTTTATGTTTATTGGATACAAACAGACGCCCAATCAAAAAATATAGATAGAAGCTAAAAATTTCAAAAATATGTGATTTTCTTTTAGTCCAGGGTTCAATAAACTTTCTTGCGAACTTTCTCTGACAAAATTATAAAAAAAGGAGAGGCTGTAGTTATTCTTTTATCTTTAAGCAGAATGAATGTCTTAGAAACTTAGGAAACCTTGATTAGCATTTGAAACCTTTGGATTTGGATGAAAACAAATAAGGCTGTAGAAGTTTTCAAAGCCATGCCTTTTCCCCCATTCTCTGTATAGTTGAGTATTGTCTATTTTCCTTGATATAAGAATCTGCGAATTCTGTAAGATGTCATTTTTGAGAACTGGTTCAACTCTTTTAGCCTTAAAATAAACTTAAGATCACTTTAAGATTTTTCTTTAAAATAGTTTTTGTAAAAAATTAATTTCATAAATACAAAACTTTCAGCGTGATTGTTTCAAAAAAAATAAGGTTGGCCCCTCCCAGCCTTTTAGGGTTAAGTCAAATTTTTAAAAAATGTTTAACCTCTAAATGTTTCATATCCTGGGCTTTCTCAACTTGGATTTCTTTTTTCTCTTTTGTTCCAATTCGTTCTTTATCTTGATTCTCAACAATCTCTTCCGAAATTTCATCTTCAATATTATCTTTCGAAAATTTTTTCTTGTTTTTTGGTTGAAAACTGTAGAGGGGGTTGCATAGATCCGCGGTATTTCCTTCCTGATTTGTATATTCTTTACTAGCAACAATGTTAATATTTGATTTTATTTCTATTCCACCAGTTTCGGACAGTACTTGTTTGGGACCAACCGACGTCATTAAAATTTTTAATATTTTTCGTGGATTTTGACAAATCTACTTTGTAATGCTTCCCACTGCGGGTAAGATGGTGAACTAAACTCCGGAGTAAAATTCTAAATGGTTAACATCAATCCTTATCAAGAATGGCGAGATCGAAGTTCAGACTATTAATGATTGTTTATAAATATGAAAATATAGTTACCCACATTTCTTACAACAAGTGCTTCTAACTTTTACACTGGCGGCATTGATTAAACATGTTCTGTAAAGAAAAAGAACACAAATCTTTTACAGTTCGGTCCTTCACTTTCAATCCCAATTTGAATTCAATTCAATTACTTTGAATAAAAAATATAAAAGGACAAGTAGGTTTAAAGATTGTTGAATTACCAAAATACGATTGACGCATTTATTAATGATTGTTTATAAATTGTTTACAGGATTATTCAAAATGTTTTGTAATGCCAAAATTGGGGCTGTCGCGTTCTTTTTCTTTAATTGTACCATTGAGCCTCGGGTGTATGTGTAACTCTTTACATCCACACTTTCTTGAATTGGTTAGATATCTATTATCTATCATTAAAGGCCAATTTATTTCTATATGATATACAAACAATATAATTGGATGCCATAATTAATCCATTACTTCCTAATGAAGGAAACATTAAAAGCCAATTTCCAACTTATTCAACATGGAGATTGCAATAATAATAATAAAAATAATTCTGTATTATCTAAAGATAAAGTACAATAAAATGATATGTATGTAAGACTGGATTGATCATAGAATAACATGACAATTGAAATGGAACAACAGCCCAAAAACATTCAAAAATCAAGGTTATTATTTTTCAAAAAATGTCCAACATGTCTGTTTTAGATAACACGCGATGCTAAGAAATTCGTTTTACTTGAGTGCCTAAAAATGAGTTCCCATTTTTTCTATTTCTGTTTAAAGCGTTATTTCAAGTGACCCTCCATGTAAAGATGGCAATGACTGATTTACAACAGTACCCTTGAAACCTTCATCTGGTCAAAAATGTGGAAGATAACGTCGTTTTCTGAGTTGAAAATTGTTTTAATTCTGATAACTTCTTAATTGCTCACTTTCGTACGAAACCCGCAATTGAAAGAAACCGTTTAAGAAACAAAAACATGGATATATAATTCTATACTTGATCAGACAAATATCGTTATAAATCGGGCATTGGCATCTTTGTATGCTTACAGTCCCTTTAAGTAATGTTAAAATATTTGTAGGTTGATTATTCTAAACTTGGCATACTCTCTAATCTATGATAACTAGGATTTTAATCCGCTTCGCGCCCATCTTCTATTTCAACTTTTAATTGTGGCTTTATTTGTGAGCATCTTCTCTTTGAACAGTATAAAAAAAAGTTTGCGGATTTCATAATATTTGTTGCGCATTTTCAATATTTTTCAAAAGTTAAAAACTTTTAAGCACACAGTTTTGAAATTTTGATCATTCGTAAACCTTTCATATAGATAGATAGAACAAGTGAAATTCTTAACAATATTTTTTATACACTCTAAATTTGAGAGAATATTTTTATCCTGCATTTTCACTCGCAATGTCATGATTACGAGAATAAAAAGCTTATGATTTTTTTTTCAAGGCAATTAAGAAACGTTTTAAAAAGACAACGAAAAAATTGCACATTTTTATGAAAATTGAATTGAATAAAATATATTCAGCCACCTTGTGTTATCTTTGGATAATTGGATGATTGTATTTTTTGTTGTGATTAAAAATCTTAAATTTAAACCTTTAAAAAAAAAGAATTTAATTCCGGCAACAAAAAAACATATTGTCCCGCATGATAACACAAGGCAGTTGCATAAAGAGATAATTATCACTCTCCACTAAATCCCCACTATATATATATATATCTTCTATCTAAGTACTGCAAATCACTGCAGTACAGACCGAGAGATTAGTTTAGGGTGTTATAACTGCAACCACTGTCCGTAGGGATATCAACGGTAGTTGATATAAAAACAAATATCTTATACATTAAACCTCATTTAGTCTTGAAAACTAGAGAATAAAGTTCTATATATTTAACACTAATTGCAATATCACTGAATTCTTAGGTTTATTTCAAGTACCGGGCCGCCTTTTAGACAGTGAGATTTGGTTTTTCGGTATACATAAAGACTAAAGACAACAAAACTGAACAGTACACTAAATAAATCATCTCCAACTGCAAAAAGATCCTGACGCCTACGAAAAAATGAAGCAGTTTTTAAGACTAGATCAATTTTGAAGTGTTGCAAACCTTTGCCTTTGATTCTGCCTCGC
This sequence comes from Eurytemora carolleeae, assembly GCF_000591075.1. Taxonomy (NCBI): domain Eukaryota; kingdom Metazoa; phylum Arthropoda; class Copepoda; order Calanoida; family Temoridae; genus Eurytemora; species Eurytemora carolleeae. The sequence continues at coordinate 202,182 of NW_019396224.1, forward strand.
GAGGTAGAAAAAATTGGTTCTGGGGCCCAGGGGCCGGCCGATTGGATTTTGCCTTGGTTAAGTAAAAAATTTTATTTTCCGAATAAGTAAATGTACACAATTTTATCGCCTTTTGAGATGAAAATGCGCGAATATTTTTCCGAAAAGTTTGTAGAACGGGTGGTTATTTTACATAATTATCCCAAGGGACGTATTTTACATAATTATCCCAAGGGACGTATTTTACATAATTGTCCCAAGGGACGTATTTTACATGATTGTCCCAAGGGACGTATTTTACATGATTGTCCCAAGGGACGTTAAGTAACCTAACCTCCCTATGTTGTGGGAATCGTAGGTCGGGAATTTTGTTTAAAAGGCGGTAAAAATCTTTTCCGAATCAATTTCGCGACGGAATTGTCTTACGGAACCTTTCATTAAGAATGCAAAACTATCCTATTGGAAACAAGGAAATCATCATTAAGGGAAGTTCCAATATTGTGTTCCGTATAACTTGAATAAAAAATTAATAGTTTTAAAATCTACTTTTATAGTCTATTTTCTAATAAGTTATTTTGTGATTTAAAACAGATTAATGAACAATGACAGATTAAAGTAAGATTGGAAAGAAAGGCAATTTTCTTGGAATTCAAATGAAAAATCATTGTTTAACAAAAAATAGCATACCAGATTAAATACTGTAAAATAATTGCAAATTATATCTTTAAACTAATAAAAATTAGATATGAAGCCTGAATTACGTTTATTATATGGATTGTGTTTTAAGAAATAGAAACTAGTTATTTATGTTTTTTTCAGAATGTTTATTTCTCTCCTTGTGGCATGTTTCACATTTCTACAGTTTTCAGAGGCGGTAAGTGTAACAATGTAAATTTCTTAGTTTTTGTAATTGTTCGTTTCCCGTACACGTTAACAGAAGCATATGGGTGGGGCAAAGTCGTAGTTGAGTTTAAAGGACTGTGAACCTCAAAGCAAAGATGGCAATGCCCGATTTATACATCGGGACGTTTTTATTTCATTCAAAAACCTCTCGTTAATTTTTTTAAAATGAAAAATATCGTTTGTTTGCGGAAAAAAAATATCGTTTCCGGTAAAAGACAGCCAGCCCAGTGTGCAAATTTCATTTTAGAACTCCATTGTATCCCTATTTTCAAAAAAAACGTTGTATTTGAAATTTTTAAAAACTCTTTTTTATCGATTGCAACTTCTTTTATTGTTTATTTCCACATCGTCTATTACAACTAGGAATTCGCGATTTTGTTTTCAAACAAAAACCATTTAGTTACATTGGTAGTCAGCAGATTAAAGCAAGGGTGAAATGCAAGGAAAGTTAATTGCAGTTAATTGTATACTATGCGTACATATTGAAACCAGTTCTCTTTGGGCGGAATTTGTAAACAAGAATAGATGCATCAGTGTTCGTTTAGCATCCGAGGAGGTTAAAAGCATTAAATTTTGATGATTTTAATAATTCACATAATCGTTTCCTAAGACCAGAATATTTCATTAATTTTTTTATGTGAAAGATGGATCCCATGTCAGGCTGTAACATCCGTCTTGTGTTTACTTTACCGCCCAGAGACAGTACACTGCAGTACAAAAGATGCGTACACTTCTGAAATAACTTTCCTTGCATTATATCCTTGGATTAAAGTAAATATTTATTTTTTCAGTTTACTTCAATGGCAACTAATGACGCAGAAAATACTCGGTAAAAACTTGAACATTTATCGTAATCTTTAATTGAAAAAGTGGCATGAATAATTTACAACGGTACCCTGAATATTTTGCCTGATAAAAATGAATTTTATTTCTCTTAAAAATATCAGAATTAAATACTTTTCAATCTTGAAAAGTAATGAATGTTTTTTTCAGAGATTAATAACAATACAGATAGAACACTAAATATCGTATTTTCAAGATTTAGGCGTTTTTCGTTTGCACAATAACCCTGAGGCAGAAACCCAGAGGAGTTACGCGCATGCCGCGTTGAATGACAAAACAGAGAGAGATCATACGAGTAACTCCTTTGGGCTTCTGCCTCAGGGTATTTGTGAACGAAAAAAACCCTAAATCTTGAAAAGACGACGTTTAGTCTGTATTGTTATTAATCTACGTTTATCAAGGTTCTCAGAAACTACCATTAACAAACGAGCAAATGTGAAACTAATATTCTTTAAAAACTTAATGCGAGGTAAGATAATCATTGGAAGGTAATATGTAGACGGTCACCGTATCACGTGACTGAAATGCTTTCCAGAAAACATTTCTTCCTTTCAAGATGACGACCTTTCCTTTACTCAAAAAACTGGTAACTTTAAGCTGATCTGAAGCCCTATTGACATGAGAAATTTTCTTTCCCAATACTGTGACACATCATTGGGAAAAGAATGAAATAAGTTACAGCGACATGGAGCAATGGAAGAAACAATTGACTTTATGAATAAGTCTAATGCTTTTTGGATGACCATGTGAAGTTAACAGTATATTGAATATTAAAGGAACTGTAGAAGTAATTTCAAATGAGTCTTTTATTAAATATGTACATGTCCGATTCACAACGGTACCCTTTAAACCTTTATCTGAGTAACAATAAGAAAGATATTTCCATCTTAGAACGTACTGAATTCTGATCGTTTTCTTCTCTTTTTCCGTAATCTGAATCTGCAAGTCATTTGCACAGAGAACCCACAGTTGAAAGTAATCAATTTTCCGATGGAAAAAGAAGGATTTTTCATTCGTCCTTTAATAGATAATGGTTAAAAAGGTATTGTTTTGAATCGGATATTCCACTCTAAAAATGGAGGAGGATATTCCACTCTAAAAATGGAGGAGGATATTCCACTCTATAAATGGAGGAGGATATTCCACTCTATAAATGGAGTCGGATATTCCACTCTATAAATGGAGTCGGATATTCCACTCTATAAATGGAGGAGGATATTCTACTCTGTAAATGGAGTCGGATATTCCACGCTATAAATGGAGGAGCGTTAGAAAATCATCCCTTTTATTCCAAACAAAGGAATATCTTGTATTGTAATAATTTTGCAGTCCAAAAATTTTTCTTTTTAAAAACTCTTCTTCTGCACATGCATTTGTCTAGATAAATAATATCTCTAAAATGTCTAGATCTAGATGAATCTGGAAAGCTGGATAAAATTAAGCAGATCCATTCAAGGAAATTAAATTAAATCAAATCAAAAAAATTTAAGGAAAACATTTTTACTAAAACACGGGTTTGCCGAATTTAAAGGGGCGTAATTTTTTAAATATGTTAACGCCGAGAACACCATTTGATCCGCTCTTTGAATATTTAGCTTTCATTGTATTTTACATTTTTTGGGAGCCCGCCTTTGCCTGGAAAGTTTTCCCTATAAACCTGAACCCACTGAAATATTCCCGTTGTACTACCAAATTCCCCAGCTTTTGAGTCAAATCCTGAGTTCTTATTGGACCTGCAAACAAGCAGACAATCAAAGATTTAAACTTCTTTATGGAATCTCTGATTTGCCTCAAGTTTTGAACTAGGGGTCGGGAACTAAGAAGAATCACGGGAATTTCTTACTTTTTTTTGAAAGCTTTAATAGAGTGAGTTGACTTTAAATAGGAAAAAATCCAGGCAGAACTGGGTCTCCAAGCTAGTTTTGGCTGTGGCAAAATATTGATAATAAAAATAATTTTAATAATCTGATTTAATTTTACTGCTTGTTTGATAGACAACAAGCAAATCAGGTATTAGACATCGATCTACTTCTTAGTTTTAAAACAAGAAAACAAATAAAATATTGAATATATTTTTAGATTGAAGGACAGCCAAAAGTTCAAAGATCCTCCAGTGATTGGTAAAATTTTAAAATAAATGTTGACGTCTGCAATTTGATTTTTAAATGAAAAATAAACATATTTTCATTGGAAAAGCATGTTAACAGATCTTAACAAAAGTAGAATTAGACGGAAAGGAATTGAGTCTTTGTCATAAAATCTGATTTTCTAATCTCTATATCTTTACAATCCAATTTCGTAGACCTTAGATATTTCAAACTATGAATTCTGATAGATCAAATAGTCTAAATTTGAAATATCAAGGTTTTTACCATCAGGTTGCCAAGATATAAGGATTAGAAAATTCGAGTTTATGGCAAAATCTCAATTCCTTTTGAGTGGGTGTAAATGAAGGAATCTTAAAATCAGGTTATCTGCAAAAAAAGGTAGGACTGAACAACGAAAAAACATGTATGATACTAGGCAGTTTTGTCAACAATGGGAGAAGCTGAAAAGACTATCCGGTATCCGTCCATATTAAAACTAATACAAATTCTTGAAGTAAAAACATCTTCCTTATTATTTATCTGATAAAAGGTATTGTTGTGAATCAGGCATTGCCATGAAGGTTACTGTAAACTACCCCGACAGTCTTGTTAAATTAGGTCCGAAAAGAAACTGAAAGCGGAAAAGGAAGCCAACGAGGAATTGAACGATGAATATAGGTTGGATGAGGAGAAGGAATTAATCCAACAATTGAAACAAGAAAAGAAATTGAAGGAGAAAAATACATCTGAAACCCCTGAAAACGTTGTCCAACAATTAAAAGGTTAGAAAATTGAAATACAGTAAAACTTTACAAAAAAAACTGTGGCAAGAAGAAGACAATATTGAAGCAATAATTTGATTTACTTATTAAATAGCATGGGTCTGTGCTCACTGCGCAATTGCTGTGTTATATATTTATTGGACTATTCTAGTCATCCTAGACTTTTCCACAGTTTTTTGGGTCTCACTGTATTTGTAATTTTTTTTAAGTCAAACCCGTCAAAAAAGTCTAAACGAAATGCACCCAATAATTGTCCCCTTATAAGCACAATAGGACGCATTTACTAAGGTATTGAATAATATTTGAAATACATTTTACTCTCTTCATTTCCAGAGGAGCTGATGAAATTAGTATTCACCTCTATCATTGCAAAGGTAATATCTTGGGGTTAAAGTTTAATATTTCAAATTTAGATTAACAGAATTCATTGATTGAAATATCGAAGGTTTACGGCATTGATTGCAAAGATATATTGACAATAGTAATAATAATATTACTGACGTTTATTTCTAAATATTGTTTAGATTTACAAAACTGTCAGAAAAGAACTGTCGAATAGCAAAAAACTAGCATAGCCGTTTCAATGATATATGTTCTGAAATAATACTTGACGGTGGGGTGCGGTGTAAGACTTGAGAACTATATTAGCTTTCGTAGAGATTAAAAAAAGAACAACTTTCGGGTCAAATCCAGAGTTAAATGTTAAAAATCTAGATTGAGAATTTCGTTTGAAATATCGCATTACTGGCACATTTTTGGCAAATAAATACATATATCTTAGTTTCTTATGTTCTATTATTCTTAGGTTAAAGCTGCGAAATATTTGATTGCCAATTTTATTTAATATAATTTAAATATGTATTTATCCATTCTTTTTTTAAAGGATTTTTTTAATCTAATATGCACCTACCTACAGAATTGTAGATTTTAAACTCAGTGCTTTAGAAAATTAAAAGCACATTTTTCAGTGATGCAGCATAAAAAGCTGGCCTGTATACCCTGTCTAGGGACAGCTTGGACAGAGTACAGTGAATAATATGTTGGAATTTTAACAAGAATTTACTTTGTTTCCAGAATAAATCTAACACAGCCTCAAAATTTATTGAATTTAAGAATGAAATTTATTGTTTGATTAAAGGTTATTATTTTATCTTTTACCGCTTTTGACCAACATTATCGACCCATCATTTCCTAAACAGAGGGACGTAAAGTAACGCAACGTCCCTTGGGACAATCAAGTAAAAAAACCACCCGCACGTGTACTTAAGTAATTTTTCCGGAAATTAAAAATTAATCAAAGAAACCCCCGGTAGAGTAAAATTCCCTGTAGAGTAGTTGTAAATAATTTAAACTTACTTGGGAAATCAACTTTGCATGGAAATCAAAATCTTCGCTATAAAAAGCAAGCTAAAAAGACTACTGTGGTTTAACGAGTTCCGCAATCAAAATTAGCTCGGCAAATCAGTCTAAGGGTTTACGAGTTATGATCAGAAATCCAAACAGACAAACCAGTCGACAAACAGAGATAACTTTACAACAGTACCCTTTTAAACATCTATCTGAGTAACAATGAGAAAGATATCTTCGTTCTTTTCCTTAAAACGTGCCAATCTATGAATGGAGGGTTAAAGCTGGTTAAAGCCCATGTTTGAATACAAGTTAGTAATTATAATCAGATCCGAGTCTGATGCAAGTTACTTATCAGATCCGAGTCTGATACAAGTTACTTATCAGATCCGAGTCTGATTCAAGTTACTTATCAGATCCGAGTCTGATACAAGTTACATATCAGATCCGAGTCTGATACAAGTTACTTATCAGAACATAGTCTAATACAAGTTACTTATCAGATCCGAGTCTAATACACGAATTGCTTAAAGAACTGTAAATATACTTTACTCGCTGAATTATTAAAATAATCGTACATTCATTCATTTTATTTACATTTACTATAATTGTACATAAAACGTACATACACATGTCAGGGGGTATATCAAACTGTTACATTTTTATGTAATGAAAAATTATATAATTTAAGCGTATTATAGAAAATATACGTTTTCAAAGGAATTGAAACCTTGCCACAAAATCAAATTCTTTAATCTTTATATCTTTGCAGCCTAATTACCGATACCTTAGATATTTCAAACTTAAATGAACAGAACTCTTACTTTAACATATCTAAGGTCTACGATATTTTTTAGCAAAGCTATAGGGATAAGAAAATCAGAGTTTGTGGCAAAAAAATTGAGTCTTTGCCACAAACTCTGATTTTCTAATCTCAATATCTTTTCAACCCAATGTCGTAGACCTTAGATATTTCAAACTATGAATTATGTTAAATAAAATAATCCAAGTTTGAAATATCAAAGGTTTACAATGTTCGGTTGCAGTTGCATAGGGATTAGAAAATATGAGTTTGTGGCAAAAACTCAGTTCCTTTCCTTCAGACCACAATGATATGAACAAATATTTATCTACCACTTTTTAAAATAAATTATGTATTGCACTAACACCATCCACTGCTGATAACTCCATCAAAATTAGAAGGTAGACCTAATCTCGATCCACCTAAATACAAATAGAATATTAAAGAAAGTGTTTTTGAATTGTGAGACTGGATACAGGCCGAACTCTTTAGGAAGGTTCGATCCGCATATGTATATTTTGTAATGAATCTTTTAAAGTCTCTGCCAAGCAATAAATTCGTGCCTTTTTAGGAATTTTAAAGTTATGCCAGGATTGTTTTTATTTTCTATAATAACACTCGGAAAATTACAGTTATTATTAGACATATTATTTTACAAAATCATTCATTCTATACCCCACAAAACATGCATGTATGCTTTCTTTCTGGTGTTAAATAGCCTTCACTTTCAGCCTTGTTAAACCTTATTAAAATTGGCTTTCTTGTATCTTATTTTGGTCAGCAGCATGTTTTATTTGATAAAGTATGATGTCAGTACAGGGTATTATAGGAATAAGGGAAAGGAAATGGCGCTGGTCTGGCATGAGAAAACCAGTCGCACTGCTTTGCAGACGAGTTTGGTATTCCTTACACACACTTTTTTGGTACAGACACACAACCCCATGACGTTTCCGCCCCCTGTGGCAGTAGCGCTTAGTTTGATGGAATTTTTACATGTCTGAGTTGTTTATGATACAACGAAAACTAGATACAGCATTCGACAACATAAACCAGATGTAAGCGTAGTTTCAACTGATCATCTTCACGCGAAGAGGGCCATACCCTATTCACAACGGTACCCTTAACATTAAAGCTTTGTCTGATCAAGTACGAAGTAGGTATCAAGGCCGTTTACAATTTTAAAAACTGATTATTTTCAATTTTGTGGTTTCTCTACACAATTAACTTGCGCATTTCTACTGTAGGAAAATATATGAAAATTATCAGAATTAATATTTTTAAACCTGGAAAAACGGCAAATTTTTGATCAGATAAAAGTTTCAAGGGTACCGTTGTGAATCAGGCATTACCATCTTTACATGGAGGGTCACTTACAATTACGTTTACACTGCCTTTAACATTAACTTACTTGGGTAGATTGCTTGAGTGTAAGCTGGAGAATTCTTTTCTTTCAAGATAATTTCTTGAAGTCTTTTAACAGTCTGAATAGAAAACAGTTGTAGTGAGGCATAAATCTTTATACTTTATAGTTCTTCAGCACCCGAGATATAAACTACTTGACCGCGGAACAGATCAAAAATTAATTTAGATACAGTGGACAGCCTGAAAACTCTGAAATAGGACTTCTAGAATCAAGTTTTACTTTAAAAAGATTCAACACTTGTGCAGTGTATTAACAAGCCATTTAACTTAATAACTTATTTAATAAGTATTGCTATAATGCCCTCTTCCTATTCCATTGTTTTCTGGTTATCACTGTATAATTTACTCTCTCAATACTCAAACAGTCAAAGAATAAAAATGAGCTTTCTTTTTTTGGGTCCATTTTAATTTGAGAATCAACCATGCAAAGGCCGGGGCCAGATACAACTCAAATTTGAACATTTAAAAGGTTAGATTTGTTGTCTACCTACTAGATTTTAGTTCAAAAAACCCAGTTTCTTTAGGTTTGATTGGTGCAACTGTAACCGAACCCAAGCTTTTGAAACCCAGTTTTTAGATGAATATTTTGAATGAATGCAGATGTGGTCACCTGAGGATTTTTCTCTGAAATATCGTTATTTTCCGATGGATCTGAGATAGTATTATACAGTCTTACTCTTCTCCTAGCATAAAATAGAAACATTATTTGGGTCATTTTCTTCCTTGTCTCTTTATCTGAGTAGCACTTAGGAAGATATCGTCGCTTTAATATCTTAAAAAGAAATAGATCCTGTCAATTATCCTCGTAAATCTATGGAGCACAAATTTCTTATACCAAAAATTAAAAATTATTCATTTTCAGATAAAAACAAGGATATCTCCACCATTTTCAGATAAAAAAACAAGGATATCTCCACCATTTTAAGAAAAAAAAACAAGGATATCTCCACCATTTTAAGATAAAAAACAAGGATATCTCCATCATTTTCAGATAAAAACAAGTATATCTCCATCATTTTAGCTCTGAGAAAGTTTCGAAGGTACTACATGGTAAATTAGGCATGTCACTCTTTTAATAAAGGGTTACCTGAAATTCCTTTAACAGTCGCGTTAAGGATATTGCGGTGAATCGGTTTTAAGGGAGGGTAACAATAAATTACACTGACAGTCTCTTTCTTGAATACCTTTCTTGAGGTTTATGTTGTTTAAGAAGATAGTCCTGACCCCAAATCATCTTGTAGTCTCCTTCTTGAATACATGCCTATATATGAAACAGGGCTGAAATTTAAAAAATAAAACCCAGTCTTTATTAGACTTGAGCCTTCCTGACGCCCAGGTCTTACCTTAGGTCTACAATTAGACCCAATGATTCTAATTGGTTCTGATTTGACCAATGTGGTGAGCTTTGTCTGGAGAATGATGTGCAAATCAGCTCAAAGACCAGTTTGTCTCATCAGTTTAAATTACTGGCTGTCTCAATTTAAATTTCGAAAACTCAAACTTGACTATATGTATGTTAATATATGTTTATACGTGGGTTAATCTTATAAATCACCATTTTTAATACTTCAGATAACTCACAAGATTTTAAATGCAAAAATTTACGAAATTTACGAGCTCTAACCTTTGAAGACTTGAGTCAATTGGGTTTTTCTAAATCCAAAACTCGAGTCTTGTCTTGGGCTTTGCTTGGGCGTAAATTGACGCTAAGACTGGGGTTTACTTGAGGTTAAGCTTTTAAAATCTCAGCCTAGGGTTACCCACAGTGGATGAGACGTCAGAATGTTTACTGTCTGCTTCTTTATATTCATGATTCCCGGCAGCAACTGTATAAACTTGTTTCTTCCTTTGCTAAATCATATTTTAAGCATTCATAGACTATATTCAAGGCCGACGACTTGGTTTAACCTTAGGATCGTCTTAGGATCGTCAAATTTTAGAGTTTTCAATCGTCTTTGTAGTCTCACCCTTTGGGGGTAACCCTGTACAAGCTAAAGAATAACTCTGATAAACTAATCCAAACATATTTTCAACCTGATGGTTTAAACCTTTGATATTTCAAACTTTGTATAGGTCAAAAGTTGTGAAATATTGGGATAGAAAATTAGAATTTGAGGCTAGTTTTGAGTTCCTTTTAAAATGTTATTGTTATTTTTGAGATCATTTATACAAAGGGAAAAATACAACGGAATGAAGAATAAGAGAATGCATATTTTTTAACGATTCCACCCCCCCCCCCTCTCCCTCCCCTTCCATCACCGTCGTTGCTAAATGATAAGCTTGACATATGACTGTATATGCCACTGCTTAATGTTTATTTAACAGTCATCCGTTATTGTTAAAATTAATCTGTGTTAATAGAACCAAAAACTGACATTAATAAACTGTCTATTGTTTTCTGTAAACAAGTTTTACCCATAATTTCCATCGTTTGTTTGCAATAAATTTTATCAAAATGGGCAGTTTATCAATAGTTTAGAAAGTTTTGTAATAATTCTGAAAGATTTAATTATAGCTCAATAGTTTGCACGTATGTAATTTTAGCTTTATTTGCACAATTCTGGACTGTAAAATTTAGCTTGAATATATAAATACGTAAATTTTGCTATTTTTTGGTGGATTTCTAACATTTTTTAAATGCCAATTGTTTTTTTACTTTGACCTCTAATAACAATCATTTAGTTGTTGTTTTTCAAGTCGTTATTGTTTCCTCGTATAACTCAATAAAAAATTCCACGACTTTTCTGTTTTAAATTTTGGGATTTTATAAAAATCGTAAAATTCGACAATTTTCTTGTCAAAATAAAATTATTTTTGATTGATTGATTGATTCAGCCATTTTGATGTTTATACATACGAACTAACACCAAGACAAGCCAAATTCATGTAAATATAAATATTATTGAATGAACGTTCTTGTCAGCTGTCTTAACAGTGAACATGAGAAAATGTGAGCTACTGAAAAGTTGAGTTCTCAGGATTCCCTTGAGACCTTTAAGATAATACGTTGTTACAGAATTTAACTCAACACAAATTCTTCTGAAAACATGTTCTCAACATTCAATAAAGTCGAACGTGACATTTTTAAATGACTTTTTCTATTTCTTATCCCAAGTTTTGAAAAAGAAATTACTGAAAATTGTTATTTTAATATGAACATTTTTTTATGACAGTACAGTACAGTACAGTACAGTACAGTACAGTACAGTACAGTACAGTACAGTACAGTACAGTACAGTACAGTATAGAACAGTACAGTACAGTACAGCACAGTACAGTTACGACTTTGCAACCAAGTTTTAATTTTACACGCTGGAGTCAAAATAGCAAGCTGTTCTGGTTCGTCTTGAAGAAAAATAAGTTGTAATTGAAAACATACAAAATTTCAAATCTAAAATGAGCTTTAAACATGATTTGATAAAATGATGAAACCGCCGATTTTACGAGGGAGGGAAACCTTTGCCCCCCAATCCTCTATATTTACCTTTATATTTTGTGCCGGGATTAGTTAGAAGAGGACTCAAAAGGAAGGAGGCACCTCTTTCAAAAAAAAATTTTCTTATATATTTATTTTAAACACAAATACCTGGAACTAACATCGTATTAGCGAGGAGAAATATACTTCGTAGACTAAGTTTTATTTATTTTTGTAAATAAAATATACGTCATTATCTAAATATTTAATGTTCAGAAATCTTGTCACATAAATGGTAACTTTTATTATACTAGAGATTACTAAAACAAAGACGACCGTTAGTCCGCAATATTCTGGTTAAGAATTTATGTTATCTGTGAATCAAATACGGAATTATGTTCTGAGAATTGTTCTTACCTTATTCCTCCTTCATACAGGGATTCCTTTCCTCCCGTCAAAGGACTAAAATATAGATAAATGTATTATAAAACATGCAGTGTACGCCGAACACCATAGTTTCAGTAGAAGTAAATATTTTCATGTACTGATAGCACCGGTTGAAGGATTCATATCTCTGATTGGATAATGAGATAGATAGAAAGATAGATGTTACCGCCATGCAATTTCTATTGGTTCAGAATAGACATCAAACACATGACTGAACCCTGATTGGAGCAGGCGCTAATGGACCGGCATACAGGAGTGCGTACGGTGATCTAAAATGTGAACGCTCTCGAGCAAAAATCTCTATCATTATTTGTCAATTATTCTTTAAAACAGTTTTTAAAGTAGTTTTTTAAGGAAAATGTCTATAATCTCTAATATACAAAAAAGTGACAAGTGAGTTTGCAAGTTTTATCCAAAGACCAAATACCATATTACCACAACTCCCACAAAATAAATACGTGACCCGGTCATTAGAATTGATGCGTAATTTTTTTTCTAAAGAGAGAACCAGAACAGTGTGAAACCTATCTTTAGTAATTTCTCACAACTGTTACATTTCTTAAAAACAAAGAAAAAATTCAGTAGCAAATAATAAAACCCTTAGCGACATTTTATTATTAATTAAGAAAAGAAGAATTCCCCAATTCCACTGGTTTCTGGTTATCGCTGTACGCAAAATTTGTATTTATTCAGGGCGCTTCACGCCATGTTACTATTACAAATCAATTTTTGTAAAGTATATTATATCTATCTCCGCATCTATATCTTTCTAGTTATCTATGCATCTTTCTCTATATAAATAAAAGTATGTATCTATCAATGTATATTGTATAATATTTATGTATCCATCTACATACTCAATACAGTGATAGCCAGAAAACAAAGGAAAAGTAAGACGACATTATAGAAGTATTTGATGGTGTTCCAAAGTAAATAGTTTGACTAGAAGACACTTATTAAGTCGCTAATTCAGTGGAATGGGTCGGCTTTAATGAACAATTGTTCTGTCTCATGCTCATTGGACTTTTTAAAGTTATAACTTTATTTTAAAAGTCGTCTTCCTATTTCAGAGTGTTCTGGTTATCAGTGTATCTATCTATACCTACCTATTTGTTCTGGGAGGTCCGCCTCCATTATCTGTTGTGACCAGAATAACTGAGTTTTCATAAAGACCAGAACTTTTTAATTCACTGATTATCTGATAAAAAAACGATATTTTCAAGATCAACTAACTTTTAACCTGTAATCAACCGTTTAATGCAAATAAAGAACGTTATCAAAAGTAACTTTTTTAAAGATACAAAAAATATATTTCCCCCCCACCTCTTCTAACAGCTTGTGTTGCTCCTATGACCCTAAGCTAAAGTAAATTGCAAGAAAGGTTTTACATGTTTTCAATCATAATTTCTCTTATAAAAGGAGAGTTATTGAATATCTAATATGCGACCGGATAAATTTTACAACTTTTTCTTAAAATCAAAACTAGAGGAGCTAAAAGGTTAAAACGTTGTTCCGATAATATGGCATAAATTTGACCTTTTCCTTCTGTCTTGTTTGCAGTGATACCTTCTATATAATATATATACACCTTGCTTGTCTGTCTGTCTGTCCTTTTATTTAAAATTTGTTATTTTTGTTTAATCGAAAAGAAAATAATGGAAGATTGAGAAACAATTAAAAGTAGAAGAAAAGATGGGCGGGAACCCCTAGCAATTATTATATCTACCTCATGGACTGCTTGATCTACAGCTACAAGAACAGCATCTCTCATCTCCTCCTCGTGGCCGAATCCCTCAGCATCAAAATAATCCAGGTCATCTTTGTTCTTCTTCTTTCGTCGGCCAAGTAAACTTCGCAATCTTGAATATATTTAGTCTTGGTTAAAACTTAAAGGTTTGTAAAAAGAGAGTGTGAGTCAAAAAACATGGTATTATATATATATATCTGAAAATAAGTTTGAACAATCTCTTTAATAATATGGTTATATTTACAAATTAAATAAACCTAATCAACGATGTTGTAGATTTTAGATGGGATTTTTTAGAGGAAAAGTTACATTAATTTTCTGATTAGAGTGATGACGTAGACATGATTTGTAACCAATAAATTGTTAACTATTCGTACAGGGATTGCAGTCGTAATTTCAAGAGACTCTTAGTCTTCGATGTCAAGTGACAAGTCGTATTCACCGTGGAACTTTTTATATATCTTTGCTGATCATTGTTGAATGAGTACACTTATTTTTCTAGGTGAAAATTTATGGTTTTCAATTGTGTTTTTTTCTGGGAAAAATACCTGCAAAATTATGATCAAGAGACGACAAAGAAAATTTTGTTGAAGAGACAACGTAGGAAATTATGATGAAGAGATATTGAAAGAAATTATGATAAAGAGATGATGAAGGAAATTATGATGAAGAGATGATGAAGGAAATTTTGATGAAGAGAGTTTTATGAAAAAGATCGTTTTAAAAAGGAACATTTTTAAACAACGAACTTTATAAAAAAATTATAGTTTCGTTTTTAAATGATGATTAAGAGACGACGTAGGAAATTATTATGAAGAGACGATGTTGAAAATTATGATTAAGAGACGATGTTGAAAATTATGATTAAGAGACGATGAAGGAAATTATGATGAAGAGATGATGGAAGAAATTAAGATGAAGAGACGACGTAGGAAATTATGTTCACAGGATTGCAGACCTCCCATCCCCCCCTCTATGTCCTCCTCGAGATAAAAGACTGGAAAATGTGAAAAATGTCCCCATCACCCCTCTCCCCCTCCATCAATAAAAGCTAGGAATGCAGGAGCTGACTGGACACAGTATCATGACTGAAGCAAAATTTAAATATAAACAAGGGGGAGAGTCACCTTGCCACTCTCAATATATGGAATATAGATATAGGGCTTCAAAAAATAGTTCTGCCTCTGCAATTTGGCTAGCTGCAGAAAACATCCAAAAAATTCATTTATTTTTATTTTCAAAATTAGCCAAAATATGATTGAAGGATGGACAAGGAATGGAAGAAAAAGAAGAAAGAATGAAAAACAAGAAATATAGAAGTCTCAAAATGTTTCCATCTGATATCATTTAATTAAAATAAATTATTAAAGTTAAAAAAGTGTACCCTTTGTGAATCGGGTCAATTCCTTTAATCAAACCTACTTCTTCGGTGGTCTGCCTACATGAGGTGTATGAAGAGCCATGAAGGGAACATAAAGGAACATTGGTGTATTCGGATTATGTTTCTGTATAATAGTTCGAGCCTCCTAAATAATCTAATCAATTTAAACTGCCTACCGCTGGTTCAAATTTTAATAACCAATTCAAATCCTTCTTTAATCTTTAAGTTTGAATCGGTGGTTCAAATTTGAACTGGCAGTAGGTGGTTCAGCGGCGTGTCCCACGAAACATGTCTGTTGGTGAATAGTTTAAATGTCTTCTTCCATAATTTGTTTAGTTGTTTGAAACCACAGCGAATGACAAAAAACTTTTTATGGCTGTCCTATTATAGTAAAATTGATTTCAAAGTAAAATTAATTCTACTAAAAGAGTTTTTAAACGAAATAAACTGCAAAAAGTTTTTTGTATCTAGTACAGCGTATGGAAGAAGACATTCAAAACTATTCACCAACTGTTATGTTTCATGGGACACCCTGTACAAAACTATTCACCAACTGTTATGTTTCGTGGGACACCCTGTACAAAAAAGCACAAATAGTGCGGCGAGAACCATAACACTATGGATTAGGAAGACGACATTAAGTAATGATTAATTTTGTTACAAAAAAATAGTTTTACTAGTATCTTTTAAATCACTTTTCATAGCGCTCAATTTCTGAATAGCTTGTATATCATGCTCAATTTCAAATACTACCGTTGAATACATTTCTGTAGAATACATCTTACGGTAGTCTGTAGTTACAGATTCATTTCTAAATATTATTATTATTTATATCATTATTATTATTATTATTATTATTATTATTATTATTATTATTATTATTATTATTATTATTATTATTATTATTATTATTATTATTATTATTATTATTATTATTATTATTATTATTATTATTATTATTATTATTATTATTATTATTATTATTATTATTATTATTATTATTATTATTATTATTATTATTATTATTATTATTATTATTATTATTATTATTATTATTATTATTATTATTATTATTATTATTATTATTATTATTATTATTATTATTATTATTATTATTATTATTATTATTATTATTATTATTATTATTATTATTATTATTATTATTATTATNGCTGGTAAATTATTCTACCTGTTTCTATAGTTTATTGCTAGCTGGTAAATTATTCTACCTGTTTCTATAGTTTACTACTAGCTGGTAAATTATTCTACCTGTTTCTATAGTTTACTGCTAGCTGGTAAATTATTCTATCTGTTTCTATAGTTTACTACTATAGCTGGTAAATTATTCTACCTGTTTCTATAGTTTACTGCTTGCTGGTAAATTATTCTACCTGTTTCTATAGTTTACTGCTTGCTGGTAAATACCGAAGAACGTATCGAATCCTCTTCTGATAAAAAAACCGTGCAACAAAATCATTTAAAGATTGAAAATTAAATGAAGAGGTATTTTATAGTAACCCACCATTTATAGAGAGACAAGTCTTGCAAAACTATAGAGAAAATAAGTAAAATTGACAAAACTCAACATGTTTAAAGATAAAAAACGATGATATTCTCCTCATTAAAAGAGTATCATTGTAAATTGGACACGCCTGACTATAAATGGAAAGTTGCTTGAAATTAAGTGTACATTCATGCACTTTAATCCTCTTCTGGACGATTCATAAATATTGTTTTTAATATTTAGTTTGGAGGAAAAATTTATTTGATAAATTTAAAATTATGATTATGAAATTAGAATTAATTAAATTATGGGTTCATATCATACAAAGTCATCTTTACGAAGTGAGTAGGGAGGGTGGGGGGAG